>NW_026099574.1:1656445-1719004 GCF_025091365.1 Daktulosphaira vitifoliae
TGTCGGGACAAATTTTTTTTTTTCATTTGATAGTATATAACATAATCTTTGATTTGATATATGTTTAAAGGACGCAGTATTTCTGGAACACTTTTAAAAGTTAAGTTGAAAAAGTTCTATTTTTTATACAATATTTCAAGTTTTGAAAAATATGGGGAAATTGTCCAATTTTAATAAAAAGTTTGTCAAATGAAAGATGCACTTATAATGTATTTAGAAAAAAAAAATTGTGCTGATAATTACATTTTTCGAAAAGTTATAGCACTTTTAAGTTGAAAATTTAAAATCGAAAATCGAAAATTTTAACACAAAAATAGTGTTTTTTTAACTACGGCAGCCGTTTAAATGTAGAAGAAAAAGTGTCGGGACAAATTTTTTTTTTTCATTTTGTAGTACATAAAATAAGCTTTAATTTGATATATGTTTGAAGGACGCAGTATTTCCGGAACATTTTCAAAAATTAAGTTGAAAAAGTTAATTTTTGTAAAAAAGTTGCCATTTTAAATCACACCCAATGAGCGGGTTAAGTGATAGATTTTTAAAAAAATGATATCAAATGAAAGGTAAATATCTAAGGTTTTAGTATAAAAAAAAATTATGTTGATTTGTTGATTTTTCAAAAAGTTATGGAAGTTTTAAGAAAAAAAAGTGAACAAATTTCGAAAATTAGCGATTTTTAAATTTGTAATTTTTTTGGATATTTCCCCCATTTGCGGGGAACGAGGAAATTTTTTTTCAATTTTTAAGGGTAATGTCTTCAACTAGATACGATTTGTGATCTTTTAACGTATTTTTGAAAGAAATCGGTCCAGTGAGAGCTGAGAAAAAGTGGCAACAGACATAAAAAAAAAAAAAAACTCATCATAGTAAAATTAATACCTTCTCCGCTTCGCATCGAAGCTAAAACACACATGGTGGTAAAATCAATTCCTTCTCAGCTTCATATCGAAGCTAAAAAATTCTATTTTAATTGTGCATTTTTTTATCTTTGGAGTAACGATACCCATAACTTAGGGATGGACTCAAGTCAATTTTTCAGGATAGTATTTTTAAAGTTTTCTTATAGGAATTTTATACTATACAACAATTAATCAATAAATACACTATATAGTTGCATTAACAGACGAATTTTTTAGATGCATTTCTCAACTACCAAGTCCAAAAATTTGCGGTCTTGTTTTATCTAATTTTCATGTGTTGTATCGCCACGTGAGCGTCGTCATTTACTAATGTTTCGTATGGTGATGCAGCGATAGTAGAAGGAGGTGTATAGTAGACGGATTGCACAATAATAATTTATATTATTGTACAACGTGAGTTCTCACTGATCAACATCCCCGCCGGCATTCCACACATTCCTTCAGTCGTCGCTCGTATGTCACATACGGTCTAACACGGGCGCTCATTTAAGCTCTGGTTAGAGTTTTGGTGGTTTGCGTGTGCTTCGGTCGTCAATGACTTAACGGCCATCTGGCTACATTCCCTCTTATCCCCAGGAGCAGCAGTTGGGATAACACGCTACAACGCCACCGGGGCGAATCCGGTTTTTCTCATAAAGTAGTCCTACCAGTTCCAATATAAAACTTGCATAGTTCCTCAACATAGAGTACCGTATATTCCCTTTTAAATGAACTTATTAATCTTTGATTTAATAAATTTATGATTTAGTATAGTTTCAGGATATATATATGGATATTTTTTTGAAAAAAAGAAAAAAATTCTAGCTTAAATTGACAATATTACATAAAAATGATTGTTTACTTAAAATTAGTTGTTCATCGTTTTAATCGATAACAAAAGAATAGAATTTAAAAACCCGTTTACGACTAGGTAAAAATTTTAGTAAAAAAATTTAAACGAACTCTAAGAAAAACTAGATTCATCGTATATTTGTGTTAATTAACCGTGCAGTTATTTTTCGACTAGTTTTAATTATCTCGTTGTGGTGGGGGGACATTGGAATGTTGTAGCAATATGGCGGCGGCCATGATAATGGCACACTCAACAACGTTGACTCTTTGTTTTCATTTCTGATATTACATTTTTTTCTGTGCCGCTGTCTTTTTTTACGATTACGTGTGTTAAATGTCTATTAGCGTAATCCCTGTGCATTAACCAAACAGCTGGATATAAAGTTTTGTCTAAATGTTCGATAAGTGTTGTGTTCTTCACGTTAAATCTAAGGCTTTTAGTGGATACTTTACTTAACAGGTCTCGAGTATCAACAGAATAACGATGTACCACCGGCTGTAAAGTCAGTACATAGTTTATTATTAACATTGCTTTATCAATAACTTATTGTATTATTTTTCCGTCGAAATTTAGTGAAGTTAAAATTTTACCTGGACTTTTAAGTTTTTCTTTAATCATGGGTCATTTCTTGTAAAAAAAAAATTATACTAAATATGTTTGAAAATTGTAGAACAATTAGATGACCAACATTTGACCTATTTGCCGATAATTTATTTAGGAAATTAAGTTAATACACCAGATTTGGAATTTTATGTTTTATTTTAAGAAAAAATATTATGCTCTTATATTAATATTGCCTATCAAACTTCATATTTAATTATTTGCTAAAAATAACTACAATTTTTAATATTTTTTAGACTTTATCATTTTTTAGATTGCTTTTAAATCCCTTAACAGTTAGATTAAATTAATTTATTCTAGAAAATATCTTAAAAAAATTTAAAAATTGGAAATATAATGTTTTTGAAGTATTTAACTACAATTTCATTTTAACATGTTATCGCCAAATGTAGTTAGTAATATATAAACTTCATATGATTTTAAAATTAGGTTAAATTGATGTATTTTCTTTTTATAGTTTCATATGCATTGTATTATTGTGTGTATTAGTACACTGAAAGAATATAATATTGAAAATAGTCTGGATTTATTTTAGTATATTTAATAATTAATTTAAACAATTTTTTTTTAAATTTTCATTTAAGTTAATTAAATTATTATTTTTAATTAAATAGCTTAGTTTTAATTATTAGATTTTTTAAATTTACAAAAAAAAAATACCAATAATTTTTAATGATAATTTATAAATAATACATATATTAACTGAAATTTTAGTTAGTATTAAATTAAACAATAAAGTTTTTTTTTGTTTTANGGAGGGTAAAGTTTTTTTTTGTTTTAATAATTTAGTTTGATTTTTTATAATTTTGCAAATGTAATTCAAATTTTTAATGGAGTAAATTTATTGAATTCTTTAAAAAAAATTGATTGTCATCATATTTTTAAAATCAAAACATTCTTGCATGCTGAACAGGAGAACTTGAAGGCTTAGTTTTACATAATTTGTAAAATTTAATTTTAACTCCTTAAAATTTTCTACTAAATTATGCTTATGTTATGATTTTAATTGAATAAACAGAAACAGGCAGTTTTATCTTGCTTTGATTTTTAATGTTTATTATTTAATAAAAATGTTTGTTAAAATTTAATAAAAATATTGCTAAGTAATTTTATAATATAAAATTATAAATTATTTTTTCAGGTGTTCAAACAGCTTTTAAAAATACAGTCCATTATAGAGCTTAAAAGTTGTTAAAAATCTATTTTATCAACCATGTAACTAGTTTTGATTATTATTAAACATACACTGTGCAAAAAAAAATGTGATGCATCTGATCGCATAGCCTGTGTGTCCTCGGCCCCCACTTAGCCATGGGCCGCCCGAGGAAGCTGTCGCCAGCATGAATTCTGCGGCACCTGCATCGGGCAAACCATCCACCCGATCATCGTCGTCAGGCTATCACCAAAAGGCGTTAGCTGAAATCCGTAACTCATTACTGCCCTTTGCAAATATTGGTGGCTGTGATAGCAGTGCAGCCAGCTGTGTGTCCAGCATATCAAGTACTTCTGGATCTGCTACTTCAGGCATTGGATCTGTATCTGGTCTTAGTTCTATCTCCAATAATTGTGTTGATAAAGAGCTAAATGCTTTAAGACAAACGCTTACTCAATTAATTGCCATGGGATATACTGAAGTAAGTTAATTATTATTCTATAGATTATAAATCTAATTAAGTTATTAATCTGATATAAAATAGACTAACTCATTTTCAATCTTAAATCATTAAACCATAATCAATGAAACATTAAAAAATATTCCAATATTACTACTTATTGATAATATATATTACTTAAACTGGTATACTTTTATAAGAATATTGTTTGTAACATACAGTGAAGTGTGGAAAAATGTAAATGATTGGGGTAATTGTAAAGAATTTTTTTCTCAAAGAATATTTAGCATTTTTTTTTTAAATTAAAAAGTATTCGTTCTTATTTTTGCTGTAATCATATTAAATCAGTAAGTTTGATATAAAAAATCATGTATTTGCAATTCAGCATTTCAATCTAATCATGATTAAAGTCTGGAAAACTTTGAGAAGTTGTGTAATTTTAAAATGATCAGGGAAATCATGGAAATTTCAAGGATTTATAATATTTAACCTGAAATTTTTTAAAATTGATTAAACTTATCATATATTTAAACTATAAATGAAGGAGTTCAAACCTTCTATTAGAATTTTTTTATAATTTGAGAGCAACACTAGTACAATAATAGGGACTACTTAACCAACAAGTTCAGAAATTATTTTCTGCTCTCTCCAAACAAATTTAGAGAATAATAATTATTGTAATATAAATAAATTATAATTATTAAGTATCCTGCCCAAGTATGCTTTTTAATTAGTAATCTCTTACCTTTGGATAGATTAAAAAGTGTTTTTAGAATTCGTCACCTATTTCAAAATTTCAATTAGTAAACAGAACAATAAACATATTGGGAGGATTAATAAAACTACACATAATTAATGTATTTCTTAGCTCCTTCAACTATATATGGAACTTTTTTAATTGACTGATATAGTCAAACATTTGAAAATTTTAAATTAGTGAAAACGATGATAATTCTTGCTATGTAAAAATTATTGAAAATGTTTGTTATAGCTATATTATATTTCACCACAGTCTAAAGAGAATTTGTTTTATTAAAGTATATTAAACAATACATTTTTTCAACCTATTTATCATAATGTATCATTGTACAAATCGTTTAGCTTATTTCTCAATTGAAAAACGAAATGTTCTAAAACATTTATAAATAATATTTAGTAAAAACCAACGCCAGATTAATTAATTAGAATACACATAGATTAGAAAAATTATCAATCCCAACCCAATCAACATTATTAAAAGAACTATAATACTATGTAAAAACCGGAAATATTTAGAGATTGTTATATTTTATTTAAAAAAATTAGTTCACATTTTTAAAATTTATGGAAGACATTTTATTTATAATATACATTTTGTTCTAGGAAGCATCATTAAGGGCACTTAAAGTATCTGGAGGACGATGTGAAGGTGCCTTAGATTTTTTAGCCAAACAACAACAGTGTGATTTGCAAAATGGTTGTAGCAAATCATCTTCAGGTAGTTTGAAATTCATCTTATTATTTGAATATTTTACAATTAGCTTATAAATTCTTATAGGGTTATGTAGCAATAGTAATAAATTAATAAGGAAATCAAGCTTGGAAAGAAGTGGAGTTGGTCCTAGGAGTAGTCCTGGCCAAGATAGTGGTGCAGGAAGTTCAAGGTCTGATAGTCCAAGACAACCCGATCTAGTCATTCACTCTCATACTCCTTTGTCTCGCCAATATTCTCCTTCTGCTTATTCTGAAACACCACCTCCTCCTCCACCCAGAAATAATAGTACACCTCCGCCTCCTCATGTCCCTACTCATATGCAACAATTACTTAAGCGTATGTCACCAGCCCCTGCTGTTCCATCAAGACCACCTGCTCCAACC
Organism: Daktulosphaira vitifoliae; assembly: GCF_025091365.1. Taxonomy (NCBI): domain Eukaryota; kingdom Metazoa; phylum Arthropoda; class Insecta; order Hemiptera; family Phylloxeridae; genus Daktulosphaira; species Daktulosphaira vitifoliae. Next base: position 1,662,289 of record NW_026099574.1, read on the forward strand.
CCTGGAACTTCAGCTAGTAGCTCTAATCAAAGAGTTACATCTCCTATGGTAGTTCAAAATGGTCCACAAGCACAGCAGCAATTATCACAGCAGATTCAAGCTTTAAGTATGACAACTTCAGAGCCTCCACCTCCATATCCTCTTGTTGGTGCTCCACCTCCTCCACCTTCATATTCTGCTTCAATTCAAGAGTACAGAAAATCACCTTCATCTGGTGTATTTTCATCTGCCGGCTCATCTAGTCCTGTATCTGTATCAACAAATGGTAGCGTGTCATCTTTAACTCGACCTACTCCATTGCAAGCTTGGGGAGCCAGACAAACTAAAACACAATCACCTATTATAATGCAATCTGTACGGAGTACTTTGGTTCAAAAACCTATTTTACAAACTGCTGTTGCTCCTCAATCACCAGCACCTACATCTCCATCACCAGTTCCACCACCATCATATGCTTCATCAATTCAACAAAAACAACAAGCTCAAAAAGCTGTTCAACAGCCACAACAAGCATCGTTATCTTCACCATCAGCAGTTGTACCAACAACTGAACCACCTAGTTATGCCAGTACAATGCAAGCTTTGGCTGCTCAGAGAGTAATAACTAACCCATTACATCCACCACCACCTTATGCTGAGGAACATCCTCACAGAAAACCTACTCCTCCTCTACCTCCTATACCATCATCATCTGTCAATAAAAATAAAATATTGAATTGTAACAATCATCATCATCACTTTAACAATAATGGTATTACTAATGGACTAGATGATGAAGATGACAATCAGTCTAAAATTGACCATCAGTCTCCAATTCCTGAACGAAAACACATCAGTAAAGAAAAAGAAGAAGAAAGGCGAGAATGTAAAGTAAAAAATTATTCTCCTCAGGCATTTAAATTTTTTATGGAACAACATGTTGAAAATGTCATTAAATCACATAAGCAAAGGGTTTTTAGAAGGGTTCAGTTGGAAACAGAAATGGCTAAAATAGGTTTAAGCGAAGAAGCTCAATGTCAAATGAGAAAAATGTTATCACAGAAAGAATCAAATTATATTCGCTTGAAACGAGCTAAAATGGACAAATCTATGTTTACTAAAATTAAACCCATTGGAGTTGGAGCTTTTGGTGAAGTTACATTAGTTAGAAAAATAGATACTAATCATTTATATGCTATGAAAACACTTAAAAAAGCTCATGTTCTAAAACGTAACCAAGTAGCACATGTTAAAGCTGAGAGGGATATACTTGCAGAAGCAGATAATGAATGGGTTGTCAAGTTGTATTATTCATTTCAAGATAAAGATAATCTATATTTTGTTATGGACTATATTCCAGGTGGTGATTTAATGTCATTGCTAATTAAATTAGGAATATTTGAAGAACACTTAGCAAGGTATATGTTTTAATTAATACATCAATTTTTTATTATCTATTAGTTAATTATTTATTTTTATTAGGTTTTACATAGCAGAATTGACTTGTGCAGTTGAGAGTGTACACAAAATGGGTTTTATTCATAGAGATATTAAACCAGATAATATATTGATTGATCGTGATGGTCATATAAAACTCACAGATTTTGGTTTGTGCACTGGATTTAGATGGACTCATAACTCTAAATATTATCAAGATGGTAAAAATTAATTCTTTTAGAATTTCTAAAAGTAGATTTTTATTTATTATTTATAATAAATATATTATGTTTAGGTGAACATTGTAGACAAGATTCAATGGGAGGAGAAGAATGGGGTATTACTGGTGCAGAATGTCGATGCCATCAATTAAAACCTTTAGAAAGACGACGTAGAAGAGAGCATCAAAGATGTGAAGCTCATTCTTTAGTTGGCACACCTAATTATATTGCTCCAGAAGTTTTACTTCGTACTGGTTACACACAACTTTGTGATTGGTGGAGTGTGGGAGTAATACTCTATGAAATGCTTGTTGGATCCCCTCCATTTCTTGCTAATACTCCAGCAGAAACTCAATATAAAGTAAATCATTTAATTTATTTAAAACAGTAGTAAATTAACAATTAAAAATTGTTTTTCTAGGTCATTAACTGGGAAAATACATTACAAGTTCCACAATCTGCAAATTTATCACCAGAAAGTGCTGATCTTATTTTAAAGTTATGTACTTGTAAAGAACGTCGATTAGGTAAAAATGCTGATGAAGTCAAAGCACACCCTTTCTTTGCAGATTTAGATTTTGAACGAGGAATGCGGCGTCATAACCCTCCTCATGTACCAAGAATTCAATTTTCTACTGATACATCAAACTTTGATCCAATTGATCCTGAACGTCTACATAACTCAGATTCATCAGATTCCGATAACAGGATATCTGACTCTGATAACAATCGGCCATTCCATGGTTTCTTTGAATTTACTTTTAGAAGATTTTTTGATGATGGAGGGGGACCATCATTCCACACTCGAATAAGTCTAGATGACAATGATGGTCAAGGTGCTGTTTATGTTTAAATTTGATATAATAGCGCTTTGTTCATGGTCTTTCTAGAAAATTGAATAAGCAATATACAAAGAGTTATTGTAGAAATTAATCTTCAAAAATTATTAAAAATCAGATACATGTAATTACAAGTTTTATGAAAACCTTAGACAAGTGATAATAAGAAAGAAGCGGACCAAAATATTATAATAAAACTCGCAACAAACCTATTTACTGTTTTATAATTTATTTCTTGCTTTTTTTTGCATCACAATTCTCTGACGAAAGCTCAGGTTAGGCCATTGTGCCGTTTTAGGAACTTAAGCCTAATTTAGTTACCAAAATATTCTTCATATTCTAGTTTTTTTAGAGCCGTTATATTAATTTATTGTTTACCTTTCTTCAAATCTAACATTGCTAACTTTTATACATTTCTCTAAAATGAAATATTTATTTTTTATTTTTTTGATAAGAAATAATTTTTTTTCTTAATTATTTTTCATTTAAAACCAAATTTATATATATACAACAATAGAACCATTTATTTTTCAAACGGGCTGTGCAAAGTGACAGGGATATTTAATTTGATAATGAGCTTTGAAAATTAATATATTTATAAATATTTTTCTGTAAAAAAATAATAAAACAAAATTATTTTTTAGACAGTTACCAAATTATAAATTTATATTTAATATATATAAAAAACTAATATGTATTTTTATGGTGTTAGATAATTAAGACACCTGCTCTCTTTATTTTCTCTCTTATTATGTATTGGTTGTTTGTTTTAATGATCTAGTTGAATTTGCTCAATTCAATTATGTTTCGGCATCATTTCAATCGACTTGTTTGCAATCGTCTGTGATAAGCGATTAATTAGATAGAAAAATCTAATTACAATTTGGCTAAAATGATGCCAGCCTTATGTTTATTTACAGATCTGCTTAATGTTTTATTATTTATATGAATTTAAATTTATTATGTATTATATTTACTCAATTGTATTGTAAAGAGGGTGGCATAAAATATATTATGTCATACTGTATATTTTTATTATTATACATAATTTTTTTTAGAAAAAAGTGATATGTGAACATAATTTTGATGTATATTTTTTTATTATAAAACAACAATAACATTATTTTATTGAACATTAAATTTAATTTTTACTTTCCTTTCTTTCTTCCTTTTTTCTTTTTTTTTTTTTGAACTTGTGGCCATGGAAATCCGCGACATTTAAGTAAATCTTGTACATTGTGACATGTATGATATGCATTGTCCATAGCATTCTCATTGAACACGTCAACCAAATTTCTTGATTTTTTACCTTCTTTTCTTGTTTTTACTGTCGTACAAATTGCACTTTTTTTTGTTTTTTTTTCATCTTTCAATGGTTTTTTTTTACTATAATTTTTTTCACTCATTTTCTTACATGAAATCTAAAATGTAATAAATAATTTTCATAATTATGTTAACTAGTTAAAAATTATTTATTTAACATTTCATCTTCTATAACTGACAAATCTGTCATTTGTTTACCTGTTTAATTGTATAAGAAATGTTATTGTTAAAAATTATACATTATATTATCCCATTGTTCCTGAAAAATGTGTACCTACGAGTGAAATGTATTTTATTGATTGCTGCATAAAAAAATGGGTGGGATCTATGTAGTTATCGTTACTATGCCAATATTATAAAACACATATTAAAAGTGTTTCAATTTTGAAAATTTTAAAACTAAATAGATTACTTAGTTTTATTACATGACTAAAATTTAAAACTGAATATGATGGAAAATATCAGAAACGAAATTCGGAGTCTGTCACAAATTTCTTTACAGAATTCATCTAAAAATTGTAAATAACCAAGTAGCTGTTGTGTATTATTAGTGACTATCAGGAACTAGAATCGAACGCAAAAAACTGGTACCCTTAAAAACCGAAACTTTATGAAAATAATAGTTAAGGTTTTGGTTCCATTAATATTAGTTATACTAAATTTCAAAATTATAAATTGTGGTATAAATGAAGTTATTTAAAATAAGTCCACATTAAGGAATTTTACAACCCCAAATAACCTTTTTATTTTAATTATCAAAGTTATTTTTTCAAGTTTTATTAGGTTTATTTGAATGAGTAAAAAAAAATGCTTCATCTCTAATTTATATTGTTTCATATTATTGCAGTGCTGTACGGGATACATGTAACCAGCATCCCCTTCATATTCAGATCTACTCGTGACAACAATTGTCATTTAAGTAACTAGGTGATGACTGAAAATCGATATAATGATTCCATTTTTGAACGCGATTTATAACATTAACTATTTTTGCCAATGATAAGTTCTAAGCCAGTGGTGATTAAATGAAAGGGGATTAGGGGATAGATCCTCCCCATTGACATACCCTATTTGACATTTCTGTATAATAAGCTGTACCCATCCGCGCTATATACTTGATCTATTTACTAATAAGCTTGGAACTAAGTACTAATCCTCAAGTTATTATGGACACAATCAAAGGTTTTTGTAAAATAAGAATAAATTATAAAATTAATTTTTATATTTTTCATGTAATAAAAACCCAGCATAGTGGGAACGTGGCATAGTTGAGACAAGTATAGATGATATCTATAGTGATTAAAATCACTATCATAAGAAACGCTTCGATGCAAATGTGTAGATAGTGTTTAATTTTAAGAAATTGGTAGATTATTTCAAAAGCAACAATAACTATTATTCCCTTATTTTTATCCTGATTAGTTATTTTATTTATAGTTATAATATATGAATAAATAATAATTAAATTTAGTATGGTACTGATATTCAATAATTTAATATTGTAATTTTTACGAAGATACAAAAATAATATAGTAGTTGCATATTTCGTTACTTTTAACTCGTATACAAATTTTAAGGGATTGATGCAATACTTTTCAATAAAAAATTTTTGTTTCTTATAACAATAAATTTGTAATATTATAGTCTAGTAGTAGTACACACAAATAGAGTAAAAAAATTATTAAATTACAAAGTAAAATAATTTAATTTTGTAGTTGAAACATATCATATCAAACTTGATTCGTCAATAAATACTTTGAAAACATTATAAATAAATGATTTTAATTGTCTGTATGGATAACATGGGATAAGAAACTGTTTAATTGATAAATTAGGATTTTTTTTTCAATTTTTGAGGGTAATATCTTTAACTAGATACGAATTGTAATCATTCAACATAACGTTGAAAAAAGTAGGTCTATTGAGAGAGGAGAAAATAAATAATAGTCACAAAAAATATCTTCTCAGCTTTACATCGAAGCTAAAACCTAAAATATAGTATAATAATTTTAATATGAATAAGAAATTTCTTCTCACGAGGGGCGACTACAGTGATGGGATCCTTGATCTTTATTGAAGTTATTTTTGTAACTAAATGAAATAAAAATCAAATGAATTGAAAATTTATTCTAACTTAAAAAGAATTAAGAAAAAAATGCAAGAAAATCCTTGCCGTACACGGGTTGGAGGAACTTTGTACCCCAAGCGCGTAAGACACAAGTTTTACTAACTCGACATACGTACGTCGTTTCCGTTGACTGAAAAAAAGCAAAAAAATTTAATTAAGTTTAACTTTCTATGTTATATCAATTTGATTTAAATAATATTTATAAAAATCAGTGTATTTCCCATGCCAGGTATTTTAAAATAAAATAAAATACAAAATGGAAAAATTTAACAAAAAAATAGCATAGTTTTGCATACGGTAGTCATTTTTACAATGAAGACAAACTCAGAGGTCAAATTTTTTTTTTCAAATTAAAGTACATTACATGAGCTTTAATTTAAGATATATATAAAAGTGTCAGTATTTTTGGAACACTTTCAAAAATTAAATTGAAAATGTAAATTCTTTGTGAAAAGTTGTCATTTTGAAACCCCCCTGTGGACAGGTAAAAGGTCATATTTATAAAAAAAAATTATATTGATTTGTTCATTTTTGAAAAAGTTATGAGTTTTAAGAAAAAAAATTGAAAAAATTTCGAAAATTACTGATTTTTAAAATTGTAATTTTTTTAAAGATTTCTCCCATTTACGTGGAACGAGGGAAATTTTTTCAGTTTTTGAAGGTAGTCTTCGACTAGACACAATTTGTGATCTTTTTATGTTATCTTCTAAAAATAAATTTATAAATTATTTAGGTAAACTAAAATCATTGTATTTTTATTCATAGCGTCTATCTTATCTTATTTATCAATCCAATCTATAGAAGTAAAATAAATGATTAGTTACCAAAATTCGACAATATTTTTTATAAATTATCAATGAAAAAATTTTGGCTTTTAAGGTAGTTGGATTCACAAAACGTTATCACGTCAATTTAATAGAAAACCATTAATCAGGTCCGGATTAAGGAGTGAGGGGTCAAATTTTAATATCCTGGTCACAATTAGTAATATTTTTTTGGTTTATTTTGCTTATTTTGGGAGGATTAACCACCCAATGATTTCGAACCATTATCTCAGTATCAACACATTACTAAGTTTTCAATTTAATTAAGAAAAATTTGTTCTAATTGATGATGTATTATTTACTATGTTCGGGAATAACATAACAAAATTTATAAATGATTATAATCCTTAGTTCTAGTTGTAAATGTATTAAACAAAAACAGTACTACCAACTTTAAGTAGTAGAACAATTAAAGGTCAATAGCATGGTTATACTGTTATTAGCCTTGTGATAATAATAATCTGATGAAATCACTATAAGAAGTATTCTATTGTTCATACTATTAAATTTGGTGCTTGCTGCTTATTAAATTTTGTTTCTTCTATCCCTGTGTTAAATATTTGAAATAATTTCTTTTAAAGTAGTATAATTATTATTTTTAAATTATAAGATTAAAAAAAAAAAATTGAGTATGTGGAAATTTAATTTAAGGCTTAAAGAAAGTATTTTTCGATGGTAGGACATGCTGGCGTCACCACCGTTGCCGATATCTACCATCCGCGCCGGACTCCGTTGTCTTCGCAATATGTCGAAATTTTTATGTGATATTTATATTTTTATTTATAAATAATAAGTTAGTGTAACTAAATTACAACACTTTTTAGCTTATGACAATTTCTTAATATCTTTGTGTCCTAACAATAAGCTCTTCATTTCATAGTTGTTAAATTTGAATGAATTTTCTATTTTAAATTTATTTAAAAATATTTTTTTGACTAAATGAAACCTAAATTAAAAATAATTAAAAGATATATTGTAAAAAATACAACTTTTGGTGACACGCTGAAGTGATCATGAACATTCTTGGCTCTAGAACAGCAGCGACAGTAAATCGCATTCCAGACATGGGACAACCTTCTAAACCATTAGCTAATTCTACTCCAGTGGCAAAATCAATGTTTGAACATGTTAAAATTGAACACATGTTAGCTGGCTTTACAGGTGGCGTTGCATCAACTCTTGTACTACATCCTTTAGACTTACTGAAAATACGATTTGCTGGTTAGTGTGAAATTTAATCCATATTTAGAAAATATAGTATGCAGGACTCTATGTCTAAGTAATTTAAATGCTAAAAATTTATTGAAAAGTACTAAAAAAAAAATTTCTATGGCAAAATGATCTTTGTGCTTTTACCAATTCTATGTATTAACACTGTAGCGGATTTTTTTTGAGGTACCTCTTATAAATAATATATATTTAAAATATGTATTAGAGCCTTTTTTTATATATATATAAATATTGATGTGATAGACTGTCCAAATTTTTTGAACATTCCTATTTAATCTATTACTATGTTTATAATATAAAATAGGCTGGGTCAATATGCAATCTGATACTAAATATTGACTAATATATGTGATATTATCAAATAAATTTTTTCTTAATATGATATTCATATTATTAAGAATTTTATTAAATTTTAATAATCAGGATAGATCAACCTTGAAAATAATTTAATATTATCACACATTATATTTTTACAAATAATTTTAAATAGTGTTATATACCTCTATTCTAGCTTAACTATTTGATCTTTTATATTTACTTTGTTTTACATCTTAAACATTTTTCAACTTTAAGATAAAAAGTTTTTAATTTTATGTAAATAATATAATATATGTTTTGTAATATATTACAAAACATTGTTATTATTATTATATTATTCATATGAAATTGATCTTATTGTTGATAACTATTATATTATAATAGTTATATATTTATAATAATTATTTGCTTTTGCTGCATTGGATTGGTTTGATCATATTTAGCGGGCTGGTTAGAGTCATCACTAACTATCCAAATGTAGATGCTATTTTAAGAAATTCCCTATATAGACCTAATAACTTATCATGTCATAACAGCTTGCAATAAATTAAAGTTAAATATTATTTAAAACAATGATGTAATATGTTAACAAAATATTGATTAATGTTGGTCAATACTTCAATTATATAACTCTTATCTAGTACTAGTAATGAGGTTTTATTTAATTTATTACTACAACTATTATGAACTTTATTAGTTGTTATGTATGTATGTTTTTTTTCTAGTAAATGATGGTAGAAATACTATACCAAGTTATGCTGGATTGGGAAATGCTGTAACTACAATATTTAGACAAGAAGGAATTAGAGGACTCTACAAAGGAGTAACACCGAATGTTTGGGGGTCAGGAAGTGCATGGGGTTTTTATTTTCTCTTGTAAGTGTGTAAGGATACCTTATGCAATATTTAATTTCTTAATAAAAATGTTTTTAAATTCTAGTTATAATTCAATTAAAGCTTGGATTCAAGGTGGCAATACAAAAAAACCATTAGGTCCTGCACTTCATATGACAGCTGCTGCTGAAGCAGGAATTCTTACTTTGATCATGACAAATCCTGTGTGGGTTGTTAAAACGCGTCTTTGTTTACAATTTGACCAGCCAATTGACCCTAAAAAAAGTTATAGTGGTATGTGGGATGCATTTCGTAAAATTTATACTGCTGAAGGCATACGAGGCTTATATAAGGTATTATTTTGATTATAATATTGACTAAATGAAATGAAATAGGGTAAGTGTGTCTGCTGAATATTTGAACATGATAATAATTCTAATCATTAGTAGACATTTTATTGAAGTGTCATGTTGTCTTTATTCAACTATTATAATTTTTATACTTATCTAATTTATTACTAATTTATACTTATTAAATATTATCTGTTATCACTCACTTGTAAGGATTATTTGATACATGATCAAATGCTGATTACTTCATGTAGTAGATGTTACTAAAATAGACAACTATACTTACTTTTTCCTGTATTTAAATAATTTAATCTGAACTAACTAGCTAGTTTCTGGCCAAATACTGGTTCAGTACTAATTTAGGAATTTTGCGACAATTAAAATGGAAAGAAAAGAAAAATGGTCTTAAGCTCCTTACTTTTAAAACTATTTTGTTAAATATTTTATAAATTGAATCTACAAATGATTTTTTATATATTCACACTTATTCTAATAAAGAAGAAAGTGTGACTTGTTTTTTTAGTAAGTACTAGCTATTTAAAATTTTATTTATTGTAACTTGAGTACAAACTATGGTCTTAAGTTTACACAAAGTATATGATAAATATTTGCCAAAAAACTAATTACATAGATCATTAAATTATTTATATGTGATCTTTTTTTAATATTATAATCATTAACATTTTATGACTATAATAGTAAAAAAAAAACCTTACACACTTGCCCTATCTTACTTTAGTTTATATTCCATAGTCATAATTAAATGAGATTTCGTTAAAAGTAATTTTTTCTATATATCTCAAAAATTTACAAAATGTGATTTTTATCAATAATGACATAATAAGTGTTTTTGGATTGTATGATTAAATAAATGTTTTTTATTTTAAATTATATGTTTTTCGTAAGATTCATATCATTATATGTTATAAAAGTAAAATTACTTTTTGTATTAAAACATGTATAATTAAACATTTTTTTTATCATTAAAAAAACTGCAAATTTTGAGTTATTTACTTTTAATATTACTGTAAGTTACAAAACAAATTTATCCCAACATCTTATATTCTATGTGCAAATGGCCACCGTTGTTAAGAAACTTGAAATTTTTACGTAAAATTTATTGATTTTATATTTTCAACTTTTTTAAAAATGTAAAAGTATTTTATATTTCATATAATATTTTTTTAAATACTTGACTTTTTCCTTTTATTAAGATTTAAAACTTTTAATATACTTATGATATTCAGAATTTCAAGAATATTTTTTACATAACTCTTTAAAATGTTCAGGAAATCATCCTAGATTCTATAAACATATTAACTCTTAATTGGATTTATATATTTTTTTTAATTTATACTTCTAACTACAAATAAAAGAAATTGGCATCTAGCATAATAGATTATATTTAATAGTTCAGTTATATATACTAATAATTATTTTGATGATATATTTTAAAATAGTTGTTATTTCGTGTATGAATGCATAGTTTTAAAAAATGTCAAACTTTAGCCGATCACATACGTGTTGCATAAAATTGTCAGTAAAGAAATAAGAAAAAAATTTAAATAGAGAATCGAGGTCTAAAATTTCTTGGGGTAGTATCTTATTATTGGTAAATAAATAATCACGGGATTCAAATATTTTATTAGTCAAGCGAGCTTTCTTTATAGGTAATAATGGTTTTGAAGGATGTGGATTTTGATTGAAAATATTTATCAACTGAAAAAAGTAGTTTTTGAGATAGAAGTGGATAGTGAAATTATAAGAGAAAAATTTGCAGGTTGACAGTTTGTTTTGTAAAGAACAGAAATTACAATATATGAAGTATGATTAGTAGAATCGTATAATAAATTATGTTTATATATAATATTTTCATCTACAGTATCATTAGCTCCAAAAGGATAAATAGATTTTTTAAGGATACCATCTATCTGTTCAAATTTGTCAGCTTCTATATCTCTATCGTCATCTGAATCATACTTTCAAAAAGTAAATCCAATAATTGTTTTTGATAGTGGACACTAATTTTAATAATAAATTAAAAATAATATAAGTAAATAAACCAAAAGAATAACACTTATTTTTTTATGACATAAAGTCAAAATACTAGTACTAAGAAATGCACAAAAAATGGAGTACAGCACAAAATATCAGTCTTCATGATTGACATTGGCTAAGAGCAAATAAGAACTTGGTATGCATATAGTTCACAGAGGCAACATATTACATTAGTTAATTATTATTTTTTTTATTTCATGAAATCTCTCAACAACCAATATCTGTTTAGTTAACATATGTTTAAATACTAATATTTTTTTCATGGCAAATAAAATCAGTTACTGAAATGCAAAGTTACTATTATACCAAGTTTTGTTCACATGACAGTGTCTACTATTAATTATCACTATTTAAGCTAATAATTCTAATTAGTATTTATTCTATGAACTACTCATATTCAGAAATCTGTTTAAAATATAATCATATCACTATCATAAATTATAATAAACATTTTCTCCGATATATTATGATATTATTGATACGTTTCACAAATAAACTGTATGCATTTAAAGTATAAATGTAAAAAAATGTAGATTATTGTAGATATTATTGATATTTATCAAAAAGGTTTCTCACAATAGTTATGTTTATAAAAATTATTGATTTTAATTTTTACTTTAAGGGTTTTGTTCCTGGAATGTTAGGTGTATCTCATGGCGCCTTACAATTTATGACATATGAGGAGATGAAGACTTTTTATAACCAATATAGAAGACTTCCTATTGATGCTAAGCTGGTAAATAAGTATAATTGTACTATAGATATATTGTAATGAAATTTAAAGTCTAGTTTTTTAAATATTTTAGGAAACATCAGAGTACATTGCATTTGCTGCAATGTCTAAATTAATAGCAGCTGGTATGACTTATCCATATCAAGTAATTCGTGCTAGACTGCAAGATCAACATCGAGAATATAGAGGGACTTGGCATTGTATAACACAAACTTGGAGGTACGAAGGTGCTGGTGGATTCTATAAAGGATTATCGCCATATTTATTACATGTCCTTCCAAACATTTGCCTTGTTTTGTTAATCTACGAGAAGTTTACCAATACCTAATCTCCAATTTAGTTATTAAGTATAAAAGTTTCTATTGTTTTGTTTTTAAATTTCAATTGCAATTTTTTATTGATTATGATTAAATTACCAAAAATATATATTAGTTTATTTTTATTTAATTGTATGTATAATTCAAAAATAACTTTTATACTTAAAACCCTAGGTTTAATTCGTATAAATATAAATTAATGACTATATCTTAGTTATTAATAAAGTTAGTTGTTTATGATTATAAATAATTTTTCATTCTAAAAAAAAAAATTACATAAATTGCTCTTTAGATTATTCCTATTGTAGAAAAAATTAAACTGTCAATCATTCTCATAGTTATGTATTTATAGACCTGATGTAATATATGTTACATTTTTTTGTTTTCAAATATTTTGTTATTTTAAAACAAATGTTTGTCAAAATTATTGACATTTTTTAATAGATAATAACCACAATCGAATTACAATTACACTTAAAAATTTTTAGTTGTCATTACTCATGCATTTCAGTTTAAATTGAAGTTAAACCAATTAAATAACTTATGTCCTTTTTTGATCCCTTATTGATTTATGAGTAAAATCACTTAAGTAATAAAATTTTAATCATCTGTTGTCGCGATACACTGATAATTGCAGTTAAAATAAACTTAATAAAATGTTTCTACTTAAATACTATTTAATCTTATTTATTATCTTGCGAGTTAAATTATACTTAATAAAATAATAATTTTTATTGTCCATAATGTAGTTATGTAAACATTAATTACAATACTAACTAAAAATTTTAGTTCGTTTTAACATGTCATTTAACAGTGTGTTGCGCTGCTGTCAATAATTAATCAAAAAATGGGTAAGAAATTAAAATAATCATCTAATATATTTATGTACTGCTTAATAAAAAGGTATTATATTTTACAGATTTGAAGGATGGCGAGGGTTTTATAAAGGATTAGTACCAAATCTTTTAAGAGTGGTTCCAGCTACTGTTATAACTTTTGTTACTTATGAAAATTTATCGAGATATTTGTTTAAAATAAATCAAGATACTAGTTAGAAATTATTTTATTTATTTAGTTTAAATAAACTTTATTTAGTTCTGAGTTGCTTTTTGTGTTGAAATATTATTAATTATGTAAATAGTTTTGCTCTTTTCTTTAGTTAATGTAGTCCACTATCATTTTACTATTGAAAAATATTCGTAGACCAAATTTGTTGGTAAATAAATTAAAACTTGAAAATGTTGTTTTATTTATTTGTCAAAAAAATGTTAATTGAAATTAACATGATTCATGTTACAATATCTCCTTTTTTTTACCTATCTAAAAATCTTAAATGTACATGGGATGTAAATAAATTTTCTTCTAATTAAAAAATTCTAAATTTAGTATCTCTTCACTAAAATTTTATTTACATGAAAATTGCCTAGTTATATAGTATGTAATAGCTGACTAACAATGATTTTTTTTTATAGAATTTGTAAGACTAATACTAAAATACTAGAATGTATATTCTAGTTGGACTACTTAGAAAAAAACCTTTTTCTTTTAGTTGGTTATGTTGAAAAAGTCAGAGTAGGCCGAATATTAATAATACAAATTAGAAAATAAATCACGAGAATATTATAATGATATATAAAAATTAATAATAGTTACTCCGTCATACCGTGAATAATGGTAATCGTTCTTTTATTTGAATTTCAATCGTGACGTAATGTAAATCGTGTTGATAACTAAAAAAATATATTTATCAAGGCATAAATAATAAATCATATATTTGTTAGGTTTAAATTTTTAATGTATGTGCATTTCAAAGTATTATTATGGAAATTATAAAGTTATAACTATCAATAAATTCATGGAAAATAGCTAAATGAAGCAATACATAATTCATGATTGTTTGTAGTTTATGAAAAATAAATATTTACCCCTAATTTTAAACGTATTGTCTCAATTGCAAATCCAAATCATATTTATTTAAATATTAAAAAAAAAAATTACACAAGTGTTTCAATAAATCATGAATGATATCATATCTGATCTCTACGAACTGCGTCGGATCTAAGTAACAGGAGTATGGACTGTGAAATGTTACTTAACGTGTACGCTAAGAGATCTAGTAGATCTACTTGTAAAATAAAAAATAGCTTCACGAAACATTTATATAAATTTTGCTTTTGTTATAAAATTTGAGCTAAAATATTTAGAAATGAAACATACTACTATCTATTAATTTATTGGATTGAACAAATAATTAATACATATTAATACCAATATACCAATTCGTGGGTTCGGTACGATTTAAAATTACGGTCTTTTTAAAAAAAAAATTTTTTTTGGAATTATAATACACAACAAAAAAGGTAATAACTATCATTATCATAACTATGTTGACATATACAGACAAGGGCAGATACTTTTTTTTCTTCCTCGCCTTAATCCCAACTACTTGGGGTCAGGCTCCCTTATCCTAAACTTCCACATCACACGATCTCCCACATCATCTACGCTGTCATCAGCTGTCTTCATGCTCTCAAGGGCACATCCCTGGATACGATTATTTTTCTGGTGTCCTAGTTTTATTTATTTCGTAACTAGGAACCCAATCTTTTCTCTTACGTTCGTTTTCAAAAGAATAAAAATTTTTTTTACTATAGTTTTTCTGTTATTAATATATGTTAACATTAACCGGAAGGGAATTTAAAATATTATCATCAACTAGTTTGGAAATAATTGGCTTTATATCTAAAGACTGAAAAAAATGTGTTGTCAAAAATGTTAATACCTATTAATTATTATTATAATATATTAATATTAAATATTTATCAATTAATTGATGTAACCAAACTGTGTAAGATTAGAAAAAAATTGTGTTAACATTCATAATATGACTAATAACATAATCAGGCGAGTGCCAGAATTTTTTTATTGGGTAGGTCCGCAGAAACAGTGCCGGCGCAAAGTTTTGTGGGACCCGGGGCAATATAGTCGTGGGGGCTCCAGTAGTTTTTGTATTATATTTTTTCTCTAAATTTGAGTTAAAAATTTTTTAAAGACCTTTTTTTTAGGCTTAAGACAAAATGGGTGGACTAAGCCAAACGCGGGGCAGGTGCTCCGATGCGTGCTCCGGCACTGCGCAAAAATAATGAGTAACCTTTTTGTTTTACTCATAAACCAAAATCGGGCTGATTGGGCCCCCAAATTTTGTGCAGTTCACCCATAAGTTGTAAAGATTTTTAATTTTGTCACAATATCAAATTTTAATCATTCGAGTTTTATATTACTTCAAACCCCGATGTTCAATAATTAAAACTATGCTACTTATATTATTACTAATATAACTATTAATATAAATTTATCAAATTTATCAATGGCTATTACTTATTATTAATCAAATAATTAGGTAATTATGACTAAGTGAAACAGTGAATTAAAATATAATTAGGCATACTACGAGATTCATTTTTCATTTTCTAAATAAAAATTAAATTTACAAAATATTTGTACAATACATATTTTCAAAGTAAAAATTCCAATTTTCTTTTTTCATAACGGCAAACTCCTCAATTATAACTAATGGATTATCCAGATATTGTCCACTTATTTCCCTTTCAACAGAAAGTAAAGTCAGATTATTCAGCTTACAACTATTCATGGTGGATCTGAGATATGTTTTCACGCGTCTTATTGTTGAAAAACTCCTTTCAGCTGAAACACTAGATACTGAAATGATAATTATAAGTTTAATTACTTTTTTTAATTCTTCAAATCCAAGTTGATAACTTTGTATTTGATAAAATAATTCAGAAAGACCAGAACTAGATGAAAACAATGTTTTACCTAAAGCGCATTGGTATTTTAATTTTCCAATAAAATTATCTGTCTGATAAAATGGAAACGATTTTGCAAAATTTCATAATTTTTCACAGTCTAAAAATTCTTTTGAAGTTTGGTTTAATACACCTAATATTGTATATATCTCACCATTCTCATCAAATCGCTTATTCATTTCAACACTTATAATTTATATATTAAATATTATAAAATATTATTTTAAGATCAGTTTTTTTGTCATCATTTTTACAAATACGTCTTTTACTCGTGGTTGAAGTAATATAATAATCTATACTCATTTACTTCATCTTTGGTAAGATTTTTCATATCGAATAAATAACATGATTCAATTAATAACATAAAAGTATAAATTATTAAATTTATTAAAAAGTAGCAATTGTACATAGCTCATTATATTAAAAATCTGTTTTTTTTTCATCCTCTATAAAGAAGTTTTATAAAAAATTTGTATCTTCAGTAGAATTAATTTTTCGATTAAAATTAGTTTTTTTAAAACTTGGTCCTTAACTTGTTGATTTATTTGAGATGATACTGAGCCAGTTTTTTTGGTTGACAGCCTTAAGTTGTATTTTATAACAGCATGTTTATGCGAAGTAGTATGTTCATGTTTTTTAGTCATATCAGATCCCGATTGAGATTGTGAAATCGCAAGAGGAAAATGACGACAAAAATAACAAAAAACGGCTTTCACCTTAACTAAATACTCCAATCAAGGGTATTTATTATACCAACTGAAAACAACGTTTTTTACCAAAAATAATTGTACGAGGAAAATTGATAACTGGTTGCCCAGCACTTTGGTCGCAATTTGAGCTAATGTCAAATTTAAAAAGTTCATTTGAATTTTTTTGTTTTAAATATAATTTTTGAAATATAATTTCTGATGGGATATTTTGATACAAAAAATGATAATACCAAGAAAAATAAAACATTTTAACATTTAAATATTTTATTAAAATTCTAATTATTCGTTGAGAAAATCTGGGTAGGCCCGGGCCTACCAGGACTACCTACTGACTACGCCACTGAACATAATAGTATTATTGTAGCATACAATTAATTTTGCTTTTTTTAGAATGCAGAAATAATGATGATAATAATATAGAAATATGTAATCATAGTTCTAATTCTAATTTATGGAATTGTGTTGTTATGAAATGCTAGATAAGTACAATTTTTATTCAAATGCTTATCCTGAGCTATACGTTGCATATAAATTCATGTTGACCTCATCAGTTACCCATGTAAAATGTGAACGAATTTTTAAAATTGAAAATATTTTAAATTATTTAAGAAATACTCTCTGATCAGAAATTATCAATACGCAGTATCGCATTACTACTGGCCGTTCTGATCCAGTAGCGGATACGAGTACTGATGAGTATTGATGTATGATTAGGATAACAACGTTTTTATTGTACTGCCTGATCAGTACTGGAGGTTTTGTGTGAACAGTTTTACGCCAGTGCTCTGCCAGCAATGGTACTAACATTATTAGACGGAGCCGGTTCTACTGTAGTACGGGCTGGCCAATGACCAGTTTATGGTACTTTGCTACGCTCGGCTTCCCATCCGCATATAGAAATGTTCATAACTTCTGAAATACTGATTCATAAAATGTTGTACACCAATAATTTTCTTAATTGGATCGTTTTCTACCATTTAAATTAGTAAAATATGTGTTATCATTTTAAAAAATAATGTTGACCCAAGGGGTATTTATTTTACAAATATTTAACCAATTACGAATTGAGAAATGAATACTATTTGAATAATCCAAAATTATTATTTTAAAAGAAATCTAGTGATCAATGTTAAACCAATCACCCTGTTAAGTCGCAGTCTTAAAATGTAAAATCTCAATTTTTTTTAAGTAACGTCATACACAAATTTCGGATTTACTGCTCGTCACATAAACGTATACATTTCTACGTATACAATAATCAAAAGTTTTTACATTTTTTTAAATTTCCACTATATTTATTTAAATAGTTTTCATGGAGTTACTACCCTACTAACCTACTAAGATCCAGACATGATATGTATTTAATATAAAAAAATTAATCAAACAAAATACATAAATAGGCAAAAACAATCTTACTTTTATTTAGTACTTTTATAAAAAAAAAAAAAAAAAAACTTGTCAATATTGTCGATAAAACTTATTTTTCTTGAAATATTTATTTTTCTTATAATTTACTACTTGTTTTTGTTAGTCAGGCAAAATTTTATTTATCCTTAACAATTATAAATGAAACATTTATTTGAGAAACGACGCAAGTCCAAAATATTAAACTAGAAAAAAAAACATTAAAAAAACTGTTTATAAGCTTCCATTGGTGTGTTACATCGAAATTGAAAAGGCTAAAGGAAATTATTTGATAAGATACGCCCAGTTGGGACGCATTTGAAAACTTTGGACTTGTGTCATTTCTGCAATATATTAATTTCTGCAGTGTATAAATACTGTATACACTACACTAAGATTATATCAAGAACCTTCAACAGACACTAGGTATGTTTTTATTTTTATGTACCCGTCTTCTACTAACATTTTTAAAAATTTTGAAACTTTTAAAAATTACCAAATTTTTTTGTTGAAAACTTTAAAAAATGTAGCGTTTGTCCATAAAAACACACTACACTTGAAAATTTAATTTTATAAATTTTTTGATCTACGTCGTTTCTCAAATAAATTATTCTAATGGTATACATCTCATATTTGTCGAACACTTTCCTTTCAAGTGGGACTTGTACAAATTTACCAAATGTTATTGATAGTAATATATATTTATTTACAATAATTTTTAATTAAAAAATTCAAATATCATAATTACTCCGAATTTGGTGGAAATAATAGTAAACTTTTGAAGAATATATTAAACGAACTTAGAAGCTTTTAATAAATTAAATAATGTATACATTTTTTTGTGTAATCTTAAAAAGCTGTGTGCACAGTAGCGTATCCAGAATTTAGATCTGAAGTAGTCTTCAATATATTCCAAGATATTTACATTTTTCTGACAGTACTCACACGTTTTAACATCATAATTACGTTCAAATTATACTAAAATTATATTGGTAACAATTTTTATTTTGTTTTAAATGATTAGTAGTAAAAGAAAGTAAATAAATAAATAACATATATTTTACTCTATATAACTATTGAAAAATATTACTTCGTCTATCAGCATTACTAGTACTCATAATTTTAATATTTTTGAGTTTGGTTACCTATAACAGTTTTTACCAAATTATCCTTGTGAAAAGTTTTGTGTAAAATAAATAAATAACATTTTTTTACCTCATAAATAAAACTTATATTTTTAAGTCACTTTTTCTAATGAAATATTAATTTCGAAATTTTAAATTAATTATTATTTTAACTATATGAAATGGTTAAGGTTATAGTGCATCATAAATAGGTGTAACCATGATGGTATATTTTAAGTATACTGGGGATCGAAAATCGGATAATAGGATTGTAAATAAGAAATCATCAGTTATTTTGTCATTGATATACAAAAAAACTCTTTTTAAGGAATAAATGAATAATATTTACTTATTTTTGAAATTTTTATTTACCAGAGGTCAATTTGACACCAGCTAACTAAAATTGAACTGGTGCAGGGGTAGCAAGAGTGCTTTTGCTGCTTCCGACTGGTTAAATTTATTAAACCATCGGCTATAATAGAAGATCTACAGAGAAAATGAGAAACTATTTATAATTAAAGAGTGAATTAGTCTACTTTATTGCGTAAATATTTAAAATTGGGCGGGAAGGTGTAGAAGAGCATAGTCACTCCAATTTAAAAATTATCCCCTCTAAAGTTAAAGTCAGACAAATTAAATATGATTATATAAAAAAAATTAGAGAGTGGGAAATTACAAATAATGAAATCGTTCAATTTTTATTGAAATTGGGCTATGCAATCTAAAACAATTGTGCTACATAAAAAAATGTAAAAATATAAAATGTATTGATATTATACAATGGATAAACATTTTTTTTTTCAATAATAGTAAGAAGTAATATTTTTTTCATTACAAGGTAGTATTAAATGTAATAAAATTATACTTCAATTGTGATTGTATGCTTTTAATTATGATTAACATCAACGGTGGGAAATAGGTTTCTATAAATTATAATTAATGGGAACCTATTATATTATAATATATTATATTAATAATCATCATTATAATACACTAACAATTGATATTATATTCATTTTTATAAGACTATAAAGAGCAAGTAAATTTAAATTAAAATCATACAAACTTACATAGACTTGTATCATTATAAAAGTTAATTTTTTATTACTAAAACTGCCATGTGCGCAATTTTAGTCAATGAAAAAAAAATGTATAATATTATAAAATCAATAACATATTGACGTTATTTGTTGGTTTAACTTTTTAACTATTTTAATTTTTCAGAATTAATAAAAAAACCTATGATGGTAATCAAGAGCCAGATGTAAATATGATTAATAGATATGACTGCACAAGTAGCCAAATACAAAAATGTGCCCCAGCAGAAATAATGCAAATATTTAAAACATGAAAACTTTTTTTTCTTTAAATCAAAAAAAAATCATGAATTTATCTGATGGGACATTTAAATATTTCTTACATTGGCCGTTGAAAAGCCTGAAGCCAGCAACGTAAAAAAATAATAATTTCTATAAAATATAAATAATACTCCGAGTTTCAAACATATGTTAAAATAAGGCTTTTGTTATGTGTTATAAGTAAGAGCGAATATAGGTGTAGCGTCAGTCGTAGATAAGATGAGAGAAAATAGACTTTGATGGTTTGGTCATGTTGTGAGGAGAGAGGAGTCGGAAACTGTACGAATAGTTATAGAAATGAATGTTGGAGGAAGAAGAGGTAGAGTAAGACCAAAAAAGAGATGGAGGTATGTAATTGATGCGATATGAGTACGGCTGATGTGAGCGTAAATGATGTGGATGATCGTATCAAGTGGAAGTTTAGGAAGTAGTTGGGATTAAGTCGAGGAATAAGAAGAAGATAATTTTTTTTCTGTTAATTTATCTATATCTTAGGTCAAACTGTGAAGTCTAATAGAATGGTAGTGTACCCTTTCACCTCTCAAAAAAATATATTCTAGTTATTAATGGCTTATGATTAATTAAAGTAACGAAATAGTTATTTAATAGACACTTGACTTCTCTTAAAAAAATAATTATTGTGATAAGAAAAACCTTTGTGTTATTTTATAGTTTCTTATATTTTTCAATTTATCAATTATAATAATTTTTTTAGCTCATCCTTATATTATATATAGGTATTTATACCTTATGGCGGGGTTACTTTTTTATTTTAAATGACAACATACATATTTAACTAGCTAATAACATAAAAAATGACAAGTCGATGAATACTTTAGACCAATTATTTCGGAAGTTATGAACATTTAAAATATAGTCTTTTTTTATGATAATGTTTTTAATCGCTGTCAGTTAATATCTTTACTTGTCCTATGGTAACTATGCTACGTTCTCACTGGCCGCAACACTACTGTGCTGAATTTTTTAAAAACTGTAAGGTAATACGATAGGTTTTGTATGTATGATGAAAAAAACTATTGATTTTGTTATTATTTCTTTTACAATTTTTATTTAACAGCTAATTAGATAAATTAATTAAGCGTTAAAACGACTTCTGACAATTGTTCAATATAAAGGCAATAACTTCACTTACATAAGAATTAAATTTCTTAAACATATACGTAATTAATTTGATCTGATCATACATTTACTTGTAAATAAAATATTTTCTATTTAATTAGTTAGAATAGTTTTTGTACAATAAAGTTTTAAATTATTATTTGATAAATCCACCGAGATTAAAAAGAGTAATTTGAATTTCTTTAAAAGTTATACTTGATATATTTTTTAATTACTAAATTAAATAGATAATAACTACAATTAAAAAAATGAAATAAGTTATGATTATTGTTTTGTAACTAAACTTTGTCAATAAAATAAAAATTAAAACACTACAATTAAATTTTTTATGGCTTCTTTGATCAAGTAAATTATTTTTATTAATCACTGTACATATTTAGAGAATAATGAATAAAATTATAAAAAAATAGCAATCATGTTATATGCTTTTAAAATGTAATAAAATCCTTGAAAATAATTACGCTAAAAATTGATTAAAATTAATAATTAGTATCAAATGATATTTATAAAATAGCTATTTCTAAAATATCAATTTTATTGAATTATTACCATCTCACGGTCTGCATAGAAATATAATAATTTTTAATTGATTTGGAAGAAGCGTCCACCTTCACTATAGCAATAACTTCGGTTAAAGACTCTAGTTAATGAACTTCAACTCTACTTTTATGATCAACATTACTCCTTCAGTAGTGTTGTTTAATACTTGGTCAGATTTTAAATGACACTTAAAACTGATTTTTCAAAATTATAATGAATCCCGTAAGAATTTCTGAACTATTTTTTTTCTTATGAGTTTTATCCTTTCCATTTCCCACATAATTTTTAAATAAGTACTTGACCATAAATTGGCCAAATATAAATGAACGAAAAAAAGAGCATTATATAATAAAATTGTATCAATTGTGTCTTTATATTATTTAAATTTATTCACATTGTTTAACAATGGTAACATTGTTTCCAAAATACGTATCCGTCATTTTTTAATAATTTTTTGTAAATGAATAATTAACATTTAGCAAAGAAAGCTTAACTTTGTTTATCATAATTTAATTTTACCTTATTATCTATAAGTCTATAGTATATAATATAGTGATTCATTAAGGATGAAACACTCATGTTCTTGGAAACTATTGAAAATTTTAAAGTTTAGAAATGGGAAGTATTGTACGTTTCAATAAATTCTACAATATTATGGTTAAATATATTTTTTTCATTCTTTTAGGTATAGAAATCTGAAATTAGATTATCTTTAAATTTTGGACCACTATTTTTAATTTCATGATATGATAGAAAAAAATGTTTCAAGAGATTTTGCTCTTAATATTTTTTTTATCTGATGAACGGTACATCTGTTAAAACCTTATAACACATTGAGTGGGTATGTAACGCGGGTGGGTACAACTCATACACACTTAACTTAATTTATTAAAAAAAAAATAATGAATTGATTGTAACTATTAACTCTTTAACTTTTTTCTATTAACTTAATTTTAACGAGTAAAAAAACTTATTGACATTCCAGCCTTTCTAGTTTTAACTATGCCGACTGTAATGGGATATTTTTTTGATTAATAGCATATTTATAGACATTATAAAATTACATATGATCTATACATATAATTGACAATACTAAGTTAATAGTGTGCCGCATATTTAAATATTTTATATCATATAAATATATATATCAATAATTTATTTAAATGTTTTTTTTAAGCTTCGATTTGATGCTTAGAAGGTATTTTAGTTTTGTTATTAAGTGTTTTTTTCTTTTGTACTTATCATTTCTTACACTTATGATTATTATCATGCTTATGATAATTTTTATTTTTTGCAAGATTTGTTTTAAATTTATCTACCCCGTTAACCCGTTAATAAATCACTGCCTACATTAGGCTGATAAATTGAGATTACCACTTCTATTAATCATCACTTCATTGCCGGCTGGCTAATTGGAACGTGTACATTATACAGCTCTTGGCCAACCCCAAGTAGTTGGGATAAAGACGAGGTAAAAAAATACATTATGCAACCTTTGGTAGCAGACAACTACTATTAAGTTGATGTAACCAGCTAACGTCAACCGGAAGTGTATAGTACCTAATAGCTTAATGCTTAGAAGCTGTCAAACAGCAGACGAAAAGTGACTATGCAATCAGCCGCTGCAGCTGTACATTGATATCATAAATGTAAATTATATATATTTAAAATTTTTTTATTAGTATGCTATGTGCACTAAAATTTTAGATGTCACCATAATGTCAGCTTTGGTTATAGCAATGCGGTGTATTCGTGTAAAGTGGCCTGGTGCAATCAGCAATGGACACCAGAATATACAAATAAGGTGACAATATTACGGACAAATCGTTGGTCACCTTCTATAGACACCTAGACTTAGTATGCGATCATATTATGATTACATAAATTAGTTTTTATGAATTCCTAGAACAAGATTTTGAAATTTGGCACAAAATACTGGTGTAAAATATTATTAATGCACATTCATTGCATTTTACCTCATAAACTCCTGGATGAATATTGCAAATGTTTAATAAATTGGTACGGAAGCGAGAGTTTGTTGGGAGGTTCAAACACTACATAAAGAAATAACCAAGTGTTTAAGAAGATATTTGAAGGAAATTATAAAAAAATATTTTATTTAAATTCCTATCAAACATCATGAGCACGCCACTTAATGAAATACAATTTCGTATACCAAACATTTATTAGTCCGAAATTTATTCAGGATAAATCGACAA
This sequence comes from Daktulosphaira vitifoliae, assembly GCF_025091365.1. Taxonomy (NCBI): domain Eukaryota; kingdom Metazoa; phylum Arthropoda; class Insecta; order Hemiptera; family Phylloxeridae; genus Daktulosphaira; species Daktulosphaira vitifoliae. The sequence goes on from NW_026099574.1 coordinate 1,687,202, forward strand.
TTAAATTCAAAAATAAAAACAAAAATAATTTAGATTTCGAGTTTTGACCTTTAAGTTGTAGTTCATTATTCAACATGAAATGTTTATAAATCAAATTCAATATAGCTAAATTATTTTCCAAAAGAAGATGTTTTTGAAATTAATTTTTACATTGGAGATAACGTAGAAATTCCTATTATACTGGAAAAATTCATTTTTTGAATTGCTGCAGTTTTTAACTGGAGCGCCGAAATAACTGTAAGTAGTATATATTTGGTTTGTAGGGTTGATTCAAACCTGCTAATGAAAAAAGCGATTCTTAAATTCAAATTTTAACTAAGATTTTCCAAAGTACACTAAAACGACCCTAATTTCAAATACTAATTGTTGACCACGAGATGGCAGTAGCATAGTGAGTCAACTACAATATATATATATATAGGTATGTCTATTTAAATATATGTATATATATATAAGAGCATACCCACACTGTAACACCTCACGAGGTAGACTGAACATATTTGAAACGACCGGTTTGATTCATTCGCAGCGTGTTCAGCTCAAACCCAACTAGTACTGAGCCCAGCAAACACGGGTTACATGTGTATAGCTTTTTAATCTTAGTAAATAATAACACAACCATCTTTTACTAACAGATTGCAGGATAACGTGATGATGAAATTTTTAAAGACGTTTTTTGTGATACTTAGTTTTAACTGTCTAGAATTTACTGTGGTGAGTACTATTGTTATTGTATCATTTATCACAAATGAATACATTTATTTCAAGATAGGATTGTTCAAACTTTAACTCGAAGAACTACAATTAAAATTTTTTAGAATTAATTTTTTCTAAAAGAAAAATTAATTTTCATCCTCGCATAACAATTCAATACTTATTGCTCTATACAAATATTAATTTAAAAAATCCAAGTATAATAAATGTTATTCGACAAAAAATATGTTAAATCCAAAAATTGATTTTGACCAAATACACAGTTATCATAATGTTACTTATTGATATTTAATAGTTATGATAATTTTTTTAAGTGCATTATAAAAATAATTTCTTACCTTTGTTTTATTCTAGAAAGTTAAATATATATAACAATTTAAAATATTAATTTTAGACTAATTTTAAATTTTAGTTTTAAATATATATAGTCCTAAATTTCATTATACAAATAANATTTTAAATTTTAGTTTTAAATATATATAGTCCTAAATTTCATTATACAAATAATTATATAACGAAATATTAATTATATATTCATTTCCGATTTTATCTTCTATAGTAGCTTTGTTTGTTCAAAATTTTTTTCATAAAAATACTTAATTACTTAATCTTATTAGACACAATAGATTCGATTCATAATATTTGTATTTTTATTTATAGTATTTGAAGTAGAAATAGTTCAACGTGATGAAATTCACTTATTCAGTTTAATTAACATATTATTTCAACCATTTTTGTTTAATCTATCAATTTAATTATAGTGTCTATCGATAAATACAAATTTAATCTAGCTACTTGAATTATTTTTCCTATATTACAGCGTAAATCTGAATTTTGAATTAATTAAATCTTATCAATTAAATAGCCATAGTTCACGGATAATAATAAGATTTTAGTGTGGTACGTCAATATAAGAGGATTAATTAATTGCCAAGTAATAAATAAATCAATTGAAATGTTAAACATAGAGAAACTTAATATTTTAATTTTATTTTAAATATTTTTAATATTAATATGAAATAGTTATTTTTATTTATTTAATTTTTATTGTTTACACACCCTTAGTGGTAATTTTTTGTATGCTATTTGAGATTTTAAAATAACTTTTGTATTAAAACTTATTTGCTGAGTTTCTGTTATAGTAGTAATCCTAAAAATTGCCGAGTATGCTTCATTTTTCATTTGCATTTCATTACTTTAGTCAGTTCTGTAATATTAACGATCAGTCCAAAAATCCATTGGTCATTTAAAAATTATGACTAAAATAAAGTATTATAATTTGAGTTTTTTTGTTAAAATTGTATTATTTAGAACAAATATGGCTTAAATGAATGTATGCCGTTTTAATACAATTGAATAATTATCGTTAATATCTATTCTAATACTCGATTGAATTCATGAAGACGTTAGCATAAATTTTTTATGGATCAGATAAATAGTTTACCATCAATTTTTCGACGTTATGTTACCATAAGTGTTTAATGTTTTTTATTTTGTTTCATATTTATATACTTGATCGATTCTATGTATTATTACATTATTACATTATTATTAAATATGAGTAAATATAAGATAATATCGTACTGTTGTGAGTGTAGTAAATTGTTTATAAATGTTGTCTTTTGGTAAAAATGCACAACTCTTGTACAATACAGTTTATGTCGTATCTATAAAATTGAATGCGTAATACTAAATAATATTGTTTATCAATAACAGTAAAATGATAAATTCATTCCATGCATTGGTATGATTATTTTAAGTTACTACAATAGAGTATTTATAATGCGATATGTATTGCCGCTATTGCTGTTGTAATGAGTTCTTCTGATGTTAGTCAGTTTGATGTCAGTTTAATAAATACAATTTTCCTTGTTTCCTTTGTTAAATTTATAAATACTATTAATTAAATATTAAATCATTCTTGGACATTTACGGGGTATTACAATAAATCATATATTATGACAATGTATATTATTCAACAGTTTTTATTAATTTATATTAAAATTTAATAATTTTGTTGAATTTTAATTTTAAAGAGATTATAATTATTATTTTATTAATTTTGAATACACATTACAAGAAATTAAACATTATTTGTTTTTGATACTTTTGGTAACATAAATTATATCACATAAAATATTAAGTAGAAGTGTGGCGCTTTGTTTTAGCTTCGATGCGAAGCTGAGAATGTGTTAATTTTACTATGATGTGATTTTTTTTTGTGTCTGTTACCATTTTTTCTCAGCTCTTATCGAACCGATTTCTTTCAACGATACGTCAAAAGATCACAAATCGTATCTAGTCGAAGACATTACCCTCAAAAATTGAAAAAATGTTCCTCGTTCCACATAAATGAGGGAAATCTCCAAAAAAAATTACAAATTTAAAAATTGCTAATTTTCGAAATCTTTTTACTTTAAAGTATGATAACTTTTACACAAAGAATTAACTATTTCAACTTAACTTTTGAAAGTGTTCCGGAAAGTCTGACACTTTTATATATATCTTAAATTAAAGCTAATGTAAAGTACTTTATTATGGAAAAAAAAAAATCGGACTTTAGTTTGTTTTCATGATGAAAACTTACATCATAGTTGATAAATAAATGAGATTTTCTATGAGCAAATGGCAGTCGAAGTAGAACAAAAAATAGGAGTTTATTTTACTTTTGGAATAATCCACCAATTTAACACTATCTACAGATTTGCATCGAAGCTTTTCTTATGATTGTGATTTTAATAGCTGTCAGATATCATTATACTTGACGATATTATACAATTTGTGATTAATTGGTGTTAATTTTCTAAATCTAAATCTAATAGAGTTAGAGATACCACTTAACCTAATTAGAAGCACATTTCACAACAAAAAAATTTAATAATTAAAAACACGATTTAGATGAGTTATTCAAATATTTTCTCACGCGTATTCTCTCTCCTCGTCAAAATTCTTATGAACGACTAAATCTAATTTTATTTACTTAAAAAAAGCCTTGTCTGCATCATAAGTTTTTGTCTTATATAATCGTGAAGTATGAAAAGTATGGAAACATATCATATTGAGTTAAATAAAATTTTCAAACCGAGTTTACAAGGTGGTATAGTCTTCACGAATTTTAATAACAAGAATGGATCGTTTAAAATTAGTATTTGGTCAAAATTAACTAAATTAATTTAATCTACGTTAAACAACTTAAGGACTATATATTTAACTTTTATAACTTCTTTCTATAAGTACAACTTATTAACGTTTTATTTAAATGTAATATTAAAAAAATAAAAATAAAAATTGAGGAATAAAGGTGCTAATTGAATCAAACTTTTAACGAATAAAAATTAATGTTTGATTCCCTAAAAATATTCGTATTCAGTGATTGATTTAGGGGGGGGGGTTGTACTACAGACATCGATATTTGTACATTATTTATTATGTAAGTAAAACTGTGATACGTATTCCAAATAAATTTTATTGTTTAGCACCCTCCCTAGAAAAATATTAAATATCCACCACTGTTCGTATATAATAATCTAAATAACTTACACATAAGTAGGTGCATGTTTTCACTAGATTGTGCTTATGTTGGGAAAAGTCCAAATACTTTAAAAACTTTAATTATTTTCTCGATTGATAGAAAATTGGAAATAGCATATGCTTAAGCGTACACCTAGATCTCAAAAATACTTGATATTGTTTTTGATAAAGTATTTAAATTAATTATTAATCATTTTAATAAAATTATATTGATAAATATCGCACATCTTAAATAACAGTTGTAAGTGAATATGTTTTGAATTCATTTTAATATATAACTTTTCAGTAGAAAATATTACAAATTAACTTATTTTGAAAAATTCAGCTATGCCGTGATATCAAGGAAGCTAATAGAGTTTATAGTCCCCTCGACTTTTGGCAAATTAAGAGTTATATCTTTAATAATTATTATCTATTAAAAAAATTTAGGCGCAAGAACCAAAGTGTATTTGGTTTGAAGAATGTGGAAAGATCAAAGGTTTACCTGTAAATTGTTATAACAATAATACAGCAAAACCATTAACGGATAAAAATTCATTGGATGTCCTTCAAAAATGGTGCCCAGATTTTGTGGAACATTATACAGACAGTAAGTATTTTTCATTTTTAGTTAATAATAATTTAGTTATGTGCCTGCATATATTTTGAACTTTGCGAAGATTTAATTTAACAATATTGGATGTATATTTAGTTATAGATCTTGCATGTTCTGAGATAGTAAATAAAACAAAGAATTTACTTCTAATTTTTTAATTTAAAAATTTCCGACTACAGTATCTCACACAAAAGCAGGGCCGAATTTAAGAATTATGCCGCCCGGGTACTTGTTTCTACCGCCCCAAATGACCTTTTTATTTTGTTCACCATAAAAATTGTTCACTATTTTTTGCGCAATGCAATTTTTTTATTATTTGAATGAACAAAAAAAAGGTCTTATTTTATAATACATATTGCTTCATATTTTAGTGCTGCCCTTGAACATTTACTACCCGGTGTAATTGCACTCAGTACCGCCTTAAATACACAAAAGCATAACTAAATATAAATATATATAAGGAGTGGAACAGATCAAACTGACAACTCATATAACTTATGATTTACATTAAATTTTATACTTTTTAGTTTTTTAATCAATTTTTACAATATAGAACTATATTTAAAATATGTTTTATGTTATTTTTCGCAATTACAAAAAAATGTTTTAAAAATTAATTGTTAGTCCATATTATGTTAAGTACGGAAAAACATTTGATACCATTGGAAAATTGTAAAAAAAAAATCAAAATTTAACAAATTTCAAAATGCTGTATAAACGTAACTATTGAATTAAAATAAGAGGTTTTGCTATCAAAATTTTTCTTTAAAACTTATCTATTAAATGGTTATATTCAAATCTTAAAAAAAATTAATTTTTTAAATATTTTTTATAATTGCGAAAAATAACATAAAAAATATTATAAATATAGTTCTATATTGTAAAAATTGATTAACATTTTTAATCAATTTTATATTTTTTTAATTTAAATAATATATATAAAATGTAATGTAGATCATACGTCATATGAGTTGTCAGTTAGATCTGTTACATTCTGTATGTAAGTAAAAACAATATCCTCTCAATTTTGTTTCAAAGCCTATCATAATTCAACAGTACAAATTAGATTTTATAAAGGCGAGTGTCTAAACACAAAAATTGTTTTTAGAAATGGTGTATTCAATGATTGTTTACAAATAATTTATCATTTTTAATTTTTAAGACCGTTAATAAAGTCAAAATAAAATAAATATGATTACTGACATATATAATAGCAATTATGAAGGTATTTTTTTTATTTGGCTTATCCTTGGTTATCTGTTAATTTATTATTTTTTAATTGAACGATGCTCATCTACTAGTTATGTTACTTTAAAACAAAATTTATCTTAGTGCAAAAATTCATTTTTCTTTACACCATAGCTAGGATAGCTTTTATTCTTAATCTGCTTATGGTATTACATTGTATAATTTTTGAGTCAATCTGTCAAAGGTAGTAGAAATACACTAGTAGAAATTTTCTTTCTTTAGTTTATATCAATACCATTCTAGTTTTTTAAGTGTTATAATTTAAATAAATTTATTGAATTGTTTAAATACATGCAGTTATAATATCTATAATAAACAGAAAATTATAAGTTAATTCTAGTTTTTCTAAGTAATTTATTTTAATTATTATTCTAAATTTTAATGTATGAAAATTTATAGGTTATTTTATGATACGTTAAACTTCAAAGACATCATTAAGTTTTTAATGAATGCCTGTGTGAAATAGTAATACAATAATTGTTTTAATTAGGGAATTTTATAAATGTTCATTAAATTTTCCTTTGCTAATATTATGTATTTATACACTGAATGATTATTTTTGAATAAGTATTTTAATAAGTCCCATACGGTTTATAAGACCTTATAAAATAATTGCATTATATTGATTTATTTTTTTATTGTATAACAATTCTATTAAATGCTTTTTTTGAAGGTTAAACAGAGTTATTGTTAATCACAATGTAAAAGATGAATATTTTTTTACTATATGTATATAAAATAATACTACAAAAAACAAAAAAATAACTATCACAGTAACATTGATTATCTGGAATTATATAATATAAATAATGAAACATAAGTGAACTTCATTCTAATATACAATTATTAACTATAAATATTAAAATTATATTATCTTATTTTTTATAATTATTACTAGTGTACACAAATAAAATTTTCTTGTTAATTAAACTTTATTACTATCTAACTAATTAATGAATTAAAATATAAAATTAAAAAAATATTAATTTTAATTAAGACCTAAGTTACAACTTAAAACTTACGTTTTTGCATATTATTATATCATTGTTATTTCAAACAATAGAAAAATTACTCTCAGGATACTAATTTACACATTCGTGCGATAAAAATTAGACGTCATGTAGTATTACAGATTGCTTTTCAATTTGCTAGGTAAACTAAAAACATTCCTCTGTCTAATATTACATTGAAATACGTCGAAATGAACATATTTTGTAGTTATATTTTCGTATAAGAAAAAGTACTCATTCTGCGTATGAAAAATGTTTACCTACTGCATTATAAAGATAAATTTTCTAATTTTCTAAAGCGCAAGTGTTGGTACTATAAAAATCAGTGACATATCCTGGACTTTTCAAAAAAGGATTAATGCCGAAATCAAATGACAAAAATTACTGTGTTCCAATTTTTGGAGTGATATAAATCAATTTTCATTATCTCGATTGATTGTATTTTCTTTTTGTTTTTATCTAATATCATTCAAATTTTTGTGTATTGACGAAGAGATTCTTTTAATTGTACGAATTTAATACATACAAATTGATTTAACGAAAAATAGGTGACATAATTTTACTTAAATGTATTTACATAATGCATTTCTTGATCATCTATCATGCGGTTCATATTTATTAAAAATCATTAGTTCTGTGTAATGTTTTGTGTAACTTTAATTAAAACCAGTTTCCCTTTTAAATAAATTGTGTCATAATAACTAGACTTAAATATTTTTGTCTTTCACTGACCGATGCGCGTTTCATAAAAATTATGTTATAACTATTCCTACTACTAAAGAATTCCAGATTTTTATAATAAGATTTATGATTGTATAAAATATAACTTTTTAAGGTGTGAATAAGAATCTATACAATGATTTGTTTCATTACCTCTTATTATAAACTGTGTAATTTTTTGATCGTGTTTTAAAACAAATTCATTTTTCACAACGTAAAATTGAAATAGACGAAATTTCATTAAACTAGGATTCAAGATTTCGGGAATGAATAATTACATTAATTAAATTTAAAAAAATGAGTAATATGCATAAAATTACATTTAAAGGAAAGTTAAAATATGTAATGTTAAAATTTATTGTAACACCGTGTATAAGAAATCATATTAAATTTCATCACAAATTAAAAACTACATAAAACAACATTTTTACATAATCAGAGATAATTATAAATAATTACGTATAGACAATACATATGATATTTAAACACTACATTAGATGTCGCTGAAATCATTAAAAAAAATTGATAGCCACTTTAGAAAACTAATTTGTGTATAATGTATAATGAAATTTTTCAATGGTTAAAAAAGGTACTAGAATTTTATTATGATAATTAATCATAATATCATAAAAAAAAATTTAGACAATTTTTTCCTGAAAATGTCTTTTTTCACTAAGGTTATTTTAAGATATTTTTTTTTAATTTCTAAAATTAAAGTTTTTTTTTTTTAATTTTGAATAACAATAGGTTTATTTATATTAAAATTTGGTTCTTTTTACGTGTAGATCATTTAAATCGAAACAGAGGTTGATACGAATTTTCATACATATATTATACAGCTTAACATCGAAGCTAAAATTAACTAGAAATTTAAATTTTAAACAACTCAGGATTTATTATTTAACAGGATTATTAACTGTTCTAATTATAGTAGTTTTAATACTCAATGGAAAATCTATTAATTTTTACGATAGTTTATAAAAAAAAATTAATTTTTTATTTATATCACATACAAGTATTGACATAAATAGAAAATTTAAGAGAATCTTGAAAATGTCATTTATTAGTTTGATATATAAACTCATACAGAGTGATCCGTTTATTATAACCTATTTAATTACTTTCAAATATAATATTGAAAAAAATGTTTGATTTTTTTTAGTTATAACAAATTTTTTATTTTGTCAATTTTTAATTATTTTTAACATCATCCCTTATAATTTATAGGAGTGTTAGTCTTTTTTTTAGTTATAATATACATATTTAACTAATTAATAAAATAGGGAATGATCTAATTAAGAAAATAATTGTTCGATAACAACTTTTGGACCAGTATGACTATATTAGTTTGTTCTTGGACACACTTTTCTTCCTGTCTACGTATAAAAATGTTAATAACTTGTAAAGTTGTTCTTATTATGAAAATGGTAGTTCAATAACAACTTTTGCAAGACATTAAAATTTTTATATGTGTACAGGAAGAAGAGAGTGGCTAAAAACAAACTAATATAATCATACTGGTCCAAAAGTTGTTATCAACCAATTATTGTTTTAATTAGATCATTTCCTATTTCATTAACTAGTTATATATGTATGTTATTATTAAAAATAACCCTATACATTTTAAGGGATAATGCTAAAATTAATTAATAACCGACTATTTCTAAAATTCAGAAATGTATGTACTAAAAAAAAAAAATCGTATTTTTCAATATTGTACTTATTTGATGAATGTTCCATGATAAATTCCAGAATTTTTCAATTATTGTGTAGTTCAGTAACTGTTTTTCTGGAATTTATTACTATTTTGTTCAAATGTAAGATCAATTCATCCATACTTATAAGTTTGATACACGTTTGCCATAAAGAATAAAAAATACACAAATATTTTCTATAACTTCTCCGTAAAATTATAATATTAAATTTTTGAATATCAATGTAATACTAAATTTTTAAATAATTTATAGCAATTTTTAGCTTTATGTTTACTTAAAATGCACAAAGTCTATATTTTTTAAGTCCTTATAAAATTATCTAATTGTTTCATAATTGTAAGCTAAATCAAAAAAAAATATACTCAAAAGTACACTCTTTGTTTGAAAAAAGTTACTCTAACTCAATTTTAATCGAAAAAATCGACTAAACTTGATAAAATGGTCACAAATATAGCACAACTTTCATTGAGCATCTTGAAATAATTTAAGGAAAGTTAAAAAATTGTTATAGCAATTATCTTAAAAACTAGTTTTGTTAGAATAAATGTAAAGCTAAATTTAAAATTAGCGTCGAAATATAGAATATTTATAAAAGTTATAGACAATAAAATGGCTGTTTTCTGTGTAATTATTATTTATCTAGAAATCAATTAATTAGAATAACAGTTGTTTTAAAACGGAGCATTAAATAAAAAGTACATTTTCTGTATTTATTATTTAGTACAAAAATTATCATGGAATAATTCTGTAAAAATAAACTATAATGAAACACAGATAAACTTCTATAATTTTTATTCATATATGCTAAAGACTTTTAGTCTTAATGGCGATTTTTATCATTTTCTAGGGAGGGTCTTTAAAAATAATTTATATTTAAAGTACAAATTAAATATCAGATTAACCTGCGTGTATAATATAATCGAATCCAGATTCTTTAGATCGCTAAGTTGACTAATATTTACATTTTTATTTGTATGTATTTGATGTTATTGATTTTGTTGCCATTGTGACTTATAACCATAACGGTACTTCACTAAAGAATTCAAGGACGTATCTTCAACTCTCAACTTATGATTATAATACAACTTGTCAAAGATATTGTCATTATTTATTTAATGATAAATTATATTTACTGCTAACTGGATTTTTCATTTAAATATGTTAAAGGTGTATTTTTTATAAATTTCCATTTCTTTATGACTATAATTTTTCCAAATTACTTAATAAATATTTGATTACAAAATTTTATATTCATGCACCTCTTTGATATCAAGAGATACTCTTATAGTATAAATTTACTATTAGGTATTTATTATTAGGAATTGAATTTTAATGTTTTTGCATATCGATATTGAATGTATCCAGTCTTATGGGAATAATTAATGCAGGGTGCAACGTTTATAAGGAGCCAATGAAAAACTTCTTTTTTTTTTATATATATATAATGTTGATATTAATTTTATTTATCATCGAATATTTTACTATTTGTCAATTGTATAATAATTAGTCATAGAACTTTTTTTATAATTTTCTACTGAAATCATTTTTTTATACGATTTATGTATATATTTTAGATTAGGCAGTAAAATTATATAATCAAGTAAGAAGTAAGTACCTCTGTTTAATCCCATTTATACAAAATAAATAAATAAATAACAAATAAGATTTCAGTTTATTTATAAATAATTTCAGTAAGATTTTGTACAGCTTTAAATGTTAATCTGTTAAGTATAATAAAAAAAAGGAACTACCTTTTCTAAAAAGAAGAAAAATTTTTTACCTAATAATAGCTTATGATAAATTATAATTTCAATTTTATTACTGAAAAAATAATTATCTAAAAAAAGTTAGAATAATCAAATTAACAAAGTTAATTTTGTTTTGATAAATCCATACTTAAAATGTTGATACACGTTTGTCATAAAAGTAACGAAGTATTCAATTACTTTAACACTTTTTATAATTTCCCTTTAAAAATTACAATATTGAATTATTAAATATCAATTAAATACTAAATTTAATTAAAATAAAAAGTATTTATTTATTATACTTATAAATCATAAAACTTGTAATTAGGATATAATTAAAGAAATTTTATTGCAATTTTGTTACGCTAATGGCAAATGAACAATTATAAAAGAAATACGTTTTTTTTTAATTTATAATTATTATTTTTTAAATTTTAATACATACTCTATGTGCATTATTCACTATATGAAGGTTACTCATTTTTAATCTTGTGAAGTTACAAGATAATGCATATTAACTACTCTGTAATATACTTATTACACCAATCGTGAAGTTAAATATTGTTAAAAATGATAACTTCTCTTCAAATATTCTATGTGAGGTCGCGAATAGTTATTACTTTGTAATAACAAAGTTTCACATAGAACTCAACAGGGTTAATATTAAAAGTTATTTAGAAACTTAGTTTAAGATATTATGATTAAGTTAATTTCAATATGTCTAAGGAACATTAGCAATAATAATTTATAATCAATTTTGTTAAGTATTGTACAATTTTAGGTTATTGCTAGTTTCAGCTTACTATTATCCAGGGCTGGATTTATGATGGCTAACTAGGCTATAGACTAGGGGCGCTGCGGCCGGCAAAACTCTTAATTTTTTTTTAGATATAATTTCTTTCTGCGAATTTAATTATCCATCTATAGAATTGATGTAGTTATTTTGGTAAATTAGTTGCTCGCTGTTGTAAAATTATAAAAATAGCACGGAATATATTCTACAATATATATATATATATATAATGTGATTGGGCAGGGTAGCTACGGCACGACGGTATACATTATCTAAAATAATAATCGTCGACGGCGGTCGTATGAATTGTGTCGAGCAACCAAATCAAGGAAACGCTAAACGTATTATTAATTAAAATTAATGTTTCTTATTTTTTATAACGGTGCACATTTTATATTTAATATTTCATTATTTTATAAGATTTTTAAGTGCTAAGTTTATATATTACTTAACTGACAATTTTATAATAAAATCAAATAAATTTAACTTAGGAGACAATACATTGAAAACCTGTTGTGCAGTCGACCAACTTAAGACATTTGATACTAATATTGTTCAGGTAGCAAACTTTTTGAATCGTTGTCCATCATGCATGAAAACATTTGGACGGTTCCTATGTGAGATGATTTGTTCTCCTATGCAGAGTAGTTTTATAAATGTCACCGAAACTACAATTTCAGGTTAGTTTTGTCTGGTTTTATTTTACTTTGCATATAACAAAAATTACTATTTTTTATCATTATTTCTCAATATTTATTTCAAATAAATTATTATTATTAAAAACATTACAATAAAACAAAAACGTAAATAAAAATAAGTATTAAATTTACAAGAATAGTTTGAAAAAAGAGGATCTGTTACTATCTAAAGCAAAGTACTTAAAGTAAACACCATTAAAAAGGGATTCGTTATTGTGTAGGGTATAAGTGCATATTAAAAAATACTTGGTAGGGTTTAATCCTTCCAATTTCAAAATTAGTTCCTCTAAAATCTTTAAAAAATTATTTATACGATATTATAAAAAAAACGGTAGCACAGTGGGGTCATGGCATAGTTGGGACAAAAATAAATGATATCTAACAGTGATTAAAATCACTATCATGTCTGTATATAGTATTTAATTTTAAAACATTGGTGGTTTATTGCAAAAGCAAGGAGGGTTATATCTTTAACTAGACACTAGTTGTGATCATTTAATATATTGTTCAAAAAAGTGAAAGCTGAAAAAAATTAATGACACACACAAAAAAAAAATTATATAATAAAATATTTTAATATGAATAAGAAATTTTTTTTTTACAAAGGGAGACTACAGTGGTAGTGTCCTTGATATTCATTGAAGTTATACAATCTAAATTAGATAAAAATCTAACGAACTTATTTATATTACTTATTTTTACCTCAAAAAGATTTAAAAAAAAGTTATTTTGACGGTTAGAATCTGTTCGAACTTCGTACCTCTCGCGTAGAAGACTATAATTAATACGACGTAGCCACCGTACATTACATAAATTGGTAGCTAACATAACAATATTAATTAGTTCAAAATTTTAAAACATCATTTTCTGTACTTTGAGGAGCAAAATAATTAATGTAAGTTAGTTCAGGTAAATTAAAAAAAATTGATGGACTGATTAATATGGCCCACTCTTTAATTTTAAAGTATTTTAAAATTAAAAAAAAAAATAGCATATTTTTGAATATGATAACCATTTACACTATATCTCGAAATTTTTTATAATATAGTAAATTATATTATATAAGCTATAATTTAAGATTAAATATAAGTGTCAATATTTTCAGAAAATTTTCAAAAATTAAGTTGAAAAAGTTATTTTTTTGTGCAGAAGTTGCTATTTTGAATCCTCCCTTATGGGCAGATAAAATGTCAGATTTTCAAAATATTTATAGCAAATGAAAGAGAAATATATATAGTTTCTATATAAAAAAAAATTATTTTGGTTCGTTTATTTTTCAATAAGTTATAGCAATTTTTAGAAAAAAAAGTTTAAAAAATGTCGAAATATACCGATTTTAAAAATCGTAATTTTTTGGGGCATTTTCACTATTTACGGGGAACGAGGGTAAAATATTCAATTTTGATGGTAATGTCTTTAACTAGATACAATTTGTGATCTTTTGACGTATCATTGAGAAAAATCTGTCCTGTGAGAGCTAAGAAAAAGTAGTGGCAGACACAAAAAAATAAATAAATAAAACACATCATGGTAAAATTAATGCCTTCTCAGCTTCGCATCGAAACCAAAAAAAATATATACAGAGTATTAGGTAAGTAAGGAAACTAGTTTCTATTGTTCTAATTGTTTGCAACAATTGGCCTGTTTCCTTATTTACTGAATACGTTGTATAGTACATTTTATGTGTTATTAATAAAAACAGATTTAACATATATATTATATTTCAGAATCAGGTAAAGAGTGGGTAAGACGTATGGATTTTTTTATATCCGAAGAATACATGCAAGGGATCTATAGCTCGTGTAAAGCAGTCTCAAATCCAGCGACTGGAGAACGAGCTATGGATGTTATATGTGGCGGATCAGTAGGGTGCACTGCCAATAGGTTAGTTCAAATCAATTATTTGGAACGCCGTAAAGACATGAATCATAGATAACATTCTTGAATCAATTATTCTTGTAAAAGAAATTAACATTAGTTAATTAAAATCTTATATTATTTTATTTTTTATTTATCTCATTATAATTTTGAATTTTTTTATGATGAATGTATTTTTTTTAATTTTTCAGGTGGTTTAAATTTATGGGCGAGAATCCTTTCATAGCTTTTGTTATTAATTACGTTTCAGTTATACAGGATAACTTAAGGAATTTTAAACCACTAAAAGTTCCTGTTAAGCCATGCAATCAACCTTTTGATGTAAAAATTATATTTGATAAGTATATTTTCGATGCATCCCGATAATATTGCATTATATTTTACTTTTAGAATGCAACTGTTGCGTGTAGTTGTATGGATTGCGAAGAAAGTTGTCCGGTAGCTGATAAACTGCCGGTACCATCAGAACTTCCCACTTTGGGTGGATTTGATATTATAACATTATTATCAGCCGTGATATTTTGCATTTTATCAACATTATTTACAATGTATTCTTGCCTACTGCATTTCAAAAGTAATTTTTTGTTATTATTTTAAAGAATTATTAATAATGTGTAAAATTTATGTGATAATATTAGGTAAAAAAAAAAGTGAAGAACAGTATAAAGATACTAAATACTCATTTGTTGGTCAAATAAAAACTATTAAACGCGGGAATTTAGAAATTGTATTTTTTAAAATTGGAAAAAGTAATTAACTTAAGTTTCCTTAAAACTCAAGACTGTTAATTTTAATCGATTTTTTCAGACTGTGCTGAAAGACCCTGGATAGTATTTATGTTTGGTGTTTGTCTAATCACTATGTTTAGTCATGGTATACACTTTGTTCAAATTACTACGGATCCTGTTGACTTATGGTCTTCTTCACATAGTCAATGTCGTCAAGAGCGGGAATATTTTAATAAAAACTTTAAACCGTTCTTCCGGACCCAACAAGTTATAATGGTTCCTAGAGGAATCGACGATGTAATTTAACATTTAATATAATGTAACTCATTTATATATCAATGGTCAAACAAATACTGTTTAGGTGTATCAAAATTCATCCAATGGGTTGATAAAATTTGGACCAGTATTCAATCGTACATTCTTAGGGGCTGCAAAGAAACTACAAGACAAAATTGAATCTGTAAGTTTTTAGATTATGTAAATTTTTTTATTGTTAAATTTTTTTCTTAATAGCTAGGAAAACCTGATCATGGTTTAGAAAAAGTATGTTTTGCACCGTTAACTTCTGAGTTCACTGGGCCACCCAAATTATCTGATTGTGTTGTACAAAGTGTTTGGGGGTATTTCGGCAACAAAGAATACAAAATGGACCGTACATCTCGGAATCCAGACGGCTCTACAGCCACTTATTTAGATAAGTTTAGGCTGTGTTTTCAGTAAGTCTTTTAAGTTAAAAATACTATTTAAAATGTAATATATATTGCACATTTTAACAGAAATCCATACAATCCTCTTTGTTTGGCGCCTTATGGCGGTCCAGTTGATCCTTCAGCCACTCTTGGTGGATTTTCAAAGACAAATGAACCGATTTCTAAAAATTCTCCATTTGAAAAATCTACTGCTTTATTATTAACATTTGTGTTAAATAATAACAATGATAAATCATTATTAAAAGAAACGTTATTGTGGGAACAAAAGTAATTTCAAATTTCTCAGTTAATACCTCGTTTTTTTTTAATAAGTAATTATTTTTTTGTACAGATTTTTAGATTTCATGAAAAATTGGACTAAAGAATCTAAACCTACATATATGGATGTTGCCTATTTTTCAGAACGATCAGCTGAAGATGAGCTGAATCGAGAATCTCATTCAGATGTTTCGACGATAGCTATAAGTTATATAGTGATGTTTTTATACATAGTTATGGCTTTAGGTCGTTCTAAGATATTATTGAGTTTCTTTGGAGTCGTTTTAGTGATTGCATCAATTTTATGTTCAATTGGTTTCTATGGCTTAATCGGAGTGCCATTATCCCTGATTGTACTTGAAGTAATTAAATTAAAAATATTACCATCAAAAATATGAGTATTATCAAATATATTAATTGGTATGATAATTTTTTAGGTTATTCCGTTTATAGTTCTTGCTGTAGGGGTCGACAATATTTTTTTATTGATCCGTGCTTATCAACAAGTAAAAATGAAAGTAGATGAGACTGTCCCTAATTACATTGGTAGAGTTTTGAGTAAGGTTGGTCCATCAATTTTTATTACTACGGCATCAGAGTCGATATGTTTCTTTATCGGTGGTTTATCAGAGATGCCAGTAGTGAAAGCGTTTGCATTACACGCTGCTATGGCGTTAGTCATGAATTTTGTTCTTCAGATCACTTTTTTTGTTGGCCTTTTAGCTATAGACGCCCGAAAAGTGAGTAAATATTTACAATTTGGAATCTCCGTTCGTCATGTTTTATTTTATCAAACATAATGCTTTTAGAAGTTGAAAAAACAGAAATCGGATGAAAAAAATTTTGTTCAAGATGTATTTAAAAAAATGTACAGCCCATTTTTAATGAATAGTTATGTTCGGCCGTTTATTATACTATTATTTACTGCTTGGTTTTGTACAAGCATTGCAGTTATTCCGAAAATTGATGTAGGTTTAGATGTAGAAATTACTATGACTGAAGATTCTTATGTTTTAAAATTTTTCAAGGTATAAATTCAATAAAATATATATCATATAAATAATTAATTTGTTTATTTTTAATGTTTGTATATAACAGTACATGAAACAATATTTGTCGACTGGACCACCAGTTTACTTTGTTGTTACTGATGGGCTTAATTTAACTGATAAAAATGATCAAAACCTTCTTTGTGGGGGTATAAATTGTAACCCGTATTCTATACCAAACCAAATTTACAAAGCATCAAAATCGTCTGAAATGTAAAATTTTTATTTATTTCAATTTTCGTTAATATATTTGTCTTTAACTTAAAATTAATATTTTTTTTTCAGAACATATATAAATAGACCTTCGAATTCTTGGCTTGACGACTATTTTGATTGGTCAAGCATTTCAAGTTGTTGCAAATACTATGCGACCAACCAAAGTTTTTGTCCACATTGGAAACATGAATGTGAAAGTTGTATTATTAGCAAAAATGACCTAGGTCGACCAAGTAGCGAAAGTTTCATCAAGTATCTCCCTTATTTCCTCCAAGATAATCCTGATAAACATTGTTCAAAAGCTGGTCATGCGTCTTATAGTGATGTAAATGATACATTTTGTGTTCTTACAACTCAATTATAACTTGACATTTTTTAATTTAGGCGATAGTTATTCGCAACGATACTGTTGGTGCAAGTTATTTTATGACGTTTCACTCTGTATTGAGAACTTCTAAAGATTTCTTTGAATCATTACGTTCCGCCAGAATTATATCAGAAAACATGACAAATACAATTAGACAAATAAAACCAAACACCACAGCAAAAGTTTTTCCATATAGGTATTTCAAAAACCTTTTTTAATAAAAATAATAATCAAAATTTTATGTTGAATATTTTTTTAGTGTGTTTTACGTTTTCTATGAGCAGTATTTAACAATTTGGAGTGTATGCTTTAATAACTTAGTTTTTTCATTGTTAGTAGTTACATTGATTGTTTTGATTTTAACAAAATTTAATTTTAAGTCAGCAGTAATTCTTTTAATAGTAAATACTATGATAACGGTGGATATTTTGGCTGTTATGTATTTTTGGAATATTTCGCTAAATGCGGTTTCTCTAGTCAACTTAGTAATGGTAAATTTATAGTAAAAGTGTTTTATTTTCCATATTATACATTATTAATAATATGTAAAACTAAATTTATAGTCAATTGGAATAATGGTCGAATTTTGTGGTCATACAATTTTCCACTTTGCAAAGTCTGATATACTATGTCCAATCGAACGCGCAAAAAATACATGCACTTACGTTGGAAGCTCTGTACGTTTATTAAATTATTTTATTTAATAATAAAAGATATTTATGCTTATTTATAATATTCTTAGGTTTTCTCTGGTATTACGATGACTAAGTTTGCCGGCCTGACAATATTAGGTTTTGCTAACTCGCCAGTATTTACTATATTTTATTTTAGAATGTATATGAGTATTGTACTAATAGCTGCATTACATGGCTTAATGTTTTTACCAGTTTTATTAAGCTATCGAGGTCTGCTGAGTTTTTACTTTTTTTTCATAGATACACATTTTTCTTAACAACTTTTTCGTTATTTGCAGGCATTCCTATAAAAAATATTGATATTGATACAAATTTTAATTGGCCCGATATTAATAAAGTTACTTTAAATCAAGATAACTCACAACTTGAAGTTACTAAGTGAACAGAAGATGAAGTTATTGAACTTATAAATTGTACAACCTTGGTGGAATAAAATCTTAACTCGGATCTCATGAATAAAAAGTTTTGTTTGTTTTAAGTAAGAGTTTATTCGGTTACAGGTTGGACTGGGACGATCTTCAGTAAAATTAAATTATACTTATGTAAATTAGATATATTTTTTCAAATGTATAATTATTTTTTAATCTACTTAATTTATTGTATAAATAGCTATTTATTTAGTCAATTGAGGTGATGTTGTTTATAGTTATTTATATGTTATTCCATATTTTTATTTTAAGGTTTTTCTACTGCTGTTAATTTAAACATTTTTGTTATGAGGTATTATAGTATATTAAGTACGCCTATGGTTACGAATGATTATAAATTGACTATTAGATATTATTTCATAATTTTAAAGGTGCTATACTTTTAATGAATTCTACATGTAAATAAAATTTTTGAATAAAAGAAAAACATTTTAAACTTTGTTATTAAATTTGAAGCATTACTAAAGTATAACACATAACTGTTTTTCTTAAAATTTCTACGAAATAGATAATAAATTTTATTACTCCCTACCTAAAATAAATTTGTAAAATAACACTAATAGATTTTCTGAGTTTTGTGATTTCATACAAATTTGTACTTTTAGCTTCGATGCTTCATGTTTTTATTTGTGTCTGTTACCACTTTTTCTGAACCGATTTTTTTCAATGATACGTCAAAAGATCACAAATAGTATCTAGTCGAAGACATTACATTCAAAAATTGAATATAATAACCACGTTCCCCGTAAATAGAGAAAGTTTCCATAAAAATTACAAAATTTAAAAATTATTAATTTTTTCAATTTTTGTTTACTTAAAACTGCCATAACTTTATCAAAAATAACCAAATCAATAATTTTTTTTACTTACCTACAAGGGGTGATTCAAAATGACAACTTATTCAACTTAACTTTTGAAAGTGTTCCGGAAAGTGACACTTTTATATATATCTTAAATGTGTTCAATTTAAAAAAAATGGTGGATTATTCCAAAAGCAACATGATCTCTATTTCCTTATTTATATCCTGATTACAAGTTTTATGATTTATAAGTGTAATATATGAATAAATATTTACTATAGCATTTAAATATAATATGAAGTTGATTTCGATTTTTAAAGTTAAATTTTAGGTCTGGTAGAGGTTTTAAAATCGATTTCTTAATACTTTTTTTGTAGGATATTTGTAGAAATAATTGTAGTTGTAACCTTACAAATTCATGAAAAAATTCAATATTATCTAAACGTTTAAATATATCATTAAAAAAAAATGCATGACACATTTTAGTTCGAAATTTACATGCATGTGAGTATCTTATTAGTCAACTTTTATGTATAATATACACGTCGGAATGTTACTGGAACATGCTAAAAAGTTGTCAGGATGTATATAAGTAAAGAAAAGATGTACGAGAAACTTTTGTAGTCGGGTATTACTTTCATACATGTGGTAACCTACTGTCTGTTTTTATATGCTACCGCCACATCAGCTGTGGAATAGAATTCAGATGATGATGCTGTATTTGAAAAACTTAATCAAAGTGTCTTTTAAATCACTGAGGACGATGGTCACTACTTTCCAATAGTCTATTTGGCCCATGATGTTCAACTACACTGTGAAAGTAGTGAATATACAAGTGTCTCAGATATAACAACATTACAAAGGGCTAAAGATTTGAGATATTCTGTATAATTCATTGAATTTTATTACAATAGAATGTCTTAAAAACGTTATAATATCTTTATATTATAATTATTAACGTTATATAATTTTAAATTACCAATAAAAAACAAATGCATAGTAATGAATTTTTTTTATATAAATTTACATATTATGTATGTATATGTATATATATCTGTATCATGAGTATAATGTGACATCAGTGTAGTAAAATAACATATAAAAAATATTTTTATTTATTTTTCATATAAATTCCTCTGTCATTAACTCAACCCAACCCAACTTGCCTCTTAGATTCGTTTATTCATCAAATGCACATAATGTGAATGTAACATGAATTTGCCATTAAAATTAACTAATGTTCACACGTCGACACACAAGCAAAATGCTCATTCGAGGTATTATTATAAAATCCTCATTTTCTAAAAACATACACAAAGTTCTATGACATATATAAGAAAATGATGTATTACTATTTACTTTAATGCTAGTGAGACATCTAAAAGCACATTTTATTTTACCCGAGAGCTATTGATAAACATAATACTTTTTTGTCGTTTAATTATGTTGTGAACATTACAAAAGATATTTTACAATTTATTCAATTTTTTTTTATTTCAGTATTAATTATAAAAAAAATTAACATGCTGATTCGTATTGAGCCTTCACTATTGTCTCACTAAACCTCTTGCCCCTCCTCAATCCTTATAATAATACTGATACAAAATATGTTATCGAACAATTATTTCCATAGTTTGATCATTTTCTTTATATGAGCTAATTTAATATGTATATTATTGTTTAAAAAATAGAGTTCGTACCTTTATAAGAATATAGGGATGGAGCTAAAAAAAATTACTAATATATATTGATAATTAAAAAATACTAAAAACTAAAACTAAAAAAATTATAATTTTAGGAAAAATTTAATAGTCATCAATAAATCAATCACTTTGTATAATATACAATGATAAATATATCATTGTTTTTATTTATTATTTTATAATTTAATATTATTGACATTTACTTAAAAATTGTATTTTTCAGATGGTATAATTAGTTATACTATTCCAGTAGACGGTTCTTCTATTAACAACAGTGACGGAAGCGACTTATCTTATGACGGCGAAAACATTGATAGAAAACTGATCGGTGGACTTGGACGTTTAGTTGTTGGAATTTATGTTGTAGACAATTACAAGATGGACATTGGTTACGGCAAAGGTAAATTACACAAAACAAGTTTAGATCTAAACATGTTATTAATTATTAACTTATTATAAACTTATTGATATTCGAGTATCAATAACAGCTTTTAAACTCTAATTTTGTATTTCTTTATTACACTTAATAACTATTTCAAAGATTTACTTTCTATTTAATCGACAAAAAATGTGTTCAATTATTTAAAATATTTTATTAGTCTAAATTATAATTAAATACTCGACATGAGTTTGAAATTTCTAATTAGAGGAGCATTAATAAATACGGCATGGTGGCTATAATTTGGGTTAGGAATTGTAAATTCGGATGGTGAGGTCGTCTAAGGAAACGGCGGGTGTTTTATTCAATTATGATTATATTTGGACGTAAAACTTTCGGAGCCAGTTTATATGAAAATGTGACGTTTGCACTAGCTAATGATATGGACGTTTTAATAAGCTCCGATAAACTTACTGGACAGTATTCGTATATAAATAATAATTCAAGTTTCCTAATCCTCGNCTTTCGGAGCCAGTTTATATGAAAATGTGACGTTTGCACTAGCTAATGATATGGACGTTTTAATAAGCTCCGATAAACTTACTCGACAGTATTCGTATATAAATAATAATTCAAGTTTCCTAATCCTCGACAATAACAATAACAAATAAACGCATGTAACTTCAGAAAATGAAAACCATATACATATTTTACCAAGATAGGGTAAGCTTAAGGCAGAGGACAAACTGATAAACGGAGTTCATTATTATAGAACTCAGCAAGTGAACGCGCACATTATATCATACCGTGTGATGAATATTATGACTCTGAGTTCAGCATAAAATGAATCGGGTAAAAACTATACTAATGGAGGAATGGGTAATGGCCGCGAATTCTCCTTTCTTTTATACATCAGTTATTTAACTGTAACTCTTAAGACATGTTGTTCACATACAATTTCATTTCATTTTTATGATTATTACTTATGCGTTACACATTATTATTTGATCTAGTTGTTTTTATTTACTATTAAACGAGAAACCGTATTTAAAGTAATTAAAACTTATTTACAATCGTATTAGTCATTTTATTAAATTTTCATAATAATTAAACTGAATTTATTAAACAAACACAAACAATTATTAAATTTATCAGGAAAGATTAAATTTTTAAATAAATTTAAATTGTTTGAATAACGCATATTAAGCAAATAATTTGTGCTTATTATTAAAATACAGTTTCACAGTGAAATAGATAAATGTTCATTACATCTATTTATTTTGTTTAGATAGCTCCAACTTCTGTAACATGGAACATCAGTCCAATGGGTCAGTCCTATAAGTGTCGAGAAGCAGATATTGTACAAATCCCTAGATATTGTTTGTACGTAGTAAGTAAACTTGGTATGTCACATCAGGGTGAAGTCGCCATTTGTGAAACGATGAACATAAATATAACTGAAAACGGACGAGTGGTCGCTAAGACTTGTCCATTAACGTCAACAAGAGAAATTAAATTCTTGTGTAGCCTTACCGACCTCGACTTAGAGCGCGTATTTGGAGTATGTCGAAACGAATCAACACCGTAGCTCATTACTGAATATTATCCTGCTGAACTTGGCGATTTGGTTATCGTTTTAAGAACTCATTCAATATTAACGTAAGAACACAATTGACTATAAACTAACAATTACTAAAGCTGATTACATCTGATATAATCACAAGTTTATCAAACTAAAACAAATACTACTACAACTAATTAATTACGGCTATTGCACAAATTCTATATCATAATCTATTGAAACGATAATATGCGCTTTGGTTAGGCGCAATTTAGCTACACATAAGTAAACATACTTTTATTGAAAATAGTTAATCAAAATAAAAAAACTAACTAACCAATTTTTAAAATAACAACTAAAAGTTCGTTTAGTATTTTCTGGTATTTTAATTTATATTTTTAATAATAACGTTATCATTTAGCCGCAAGGTAAAATAGAATTAGTTTGTAAATAGATTTTTGTATAACCACTAAATGTATATATTTTGTGTAGGAACTGTCTAATTTCGAAAGGTTATTCAATTAAAGTAGCAAATAATAGCGGTGTGCAATCCAGTGTACAAGAAAGACTATAGTGAAATTGGTAACGCACCTCCCTATTCGATGGCTCCCGTGGGAAAGCATACTACTGGTGAGTTTTGTTTCTGATCAACGCCTTACCTTAGTCTAAGTATATTCAAACAATTTTTGTCGTTTTCTATAGGATCGATACACATGTCCCAGTTCTGTGTAGTTTTTTGCGGTGACAATGTGGGAGCTGCTGAGTAAGGCACGAGAAAAGCCATTTCACATCTCACCAACGAACAAGTAATACATAACGCCGAACAAATGTATTACGGAGGAGAGTTACAAGTAAGATGTAAAATAAAATAAAAATTATATAAAACAGAGAAATGTGAAATTATTGAAATTGTTTCATATTTCCTAAAATGTATTTTTAACCGTTTTATAAAATTTAACTAACTCAATCACTATTAATTTTTATTACTGAAACTTAAAAACTTATTATTTTTATAGTAAATTAATTTGTAGTTACATTGAATATTAACATAATTAAATTGATTAAAAATGTTATAAATTTACATAAAATAATTTGTCTTTGTCAACTATTGGTTCATCTTTGACGAATTTGTTTTTAAATTGATAATATAATTAATTAAAAAATGTTCAACTTTAAAATCTTAAATTCATTTTTTCTCTTATTTATTTTAGGTATTATTACCTAAACCAAACTTGTGCTCCGCGGAAATATACGAGCTCTTGTGCGAATGCTGGAAACGTGATCAAAACCACAGGCCCACGTTTAAGCAGCTCTATCATTTCTTGAAAAGGAGTCGCACAACGTATTCGTGTGAAATAGACAAACAACTACACAAAATTTCACTTGTTTAGTATTCAACATTTGTGTGATTTGTCTTGTTGATGTATATAAAAAAACGTGTAACAAATTCTCATTGTTAAATCTTGAATTTTTTCTTCATTTGCACTGTTCTTGAATAATAATAAACTTCATTTATACATAACTGCCTTCAAACTATCATCTCAAACACAACCATAGATTAACCGTTAAGTAAGAGCTTCATCTTTGACATTATTTTTGATATGTCTATTTTCATACAAATCACACTTTTTCTATTACCACTACCCATTGGAGGAATTCACTTTATAAATTTAATTTTAATCTTTTTTGAATAATTTCATATATTGTATTTTTATAATTATGTATTTTATAAAATATATATAATAATTTATTGAGTAGCATATGGTTAACATTTTTGTAATGATTGAATAGCACTACTATATTATGTACGTCTATTGATCGGAAATTAGCTAGACAATTAATGCGTAGGGTAATCGGAATCGGTATTTATTATTGTGTAGTAAATTAAAATACCTTTATTAGGTTTAATTTACTCTTATATGAATCGATCAAATATATATATATATATATATATATTAATAAAAATACAATGATAGGTATAAATTGTTAATAGGTATGATTAACAATTATGTGAAATCAACAAATTGTTGGGTGCAATAACTAATTATTTTTTAGAAAACCTTTTTTCTTTTTGTATTAATTTAGTAAATGTGATTAAATGAATTGTAAATATATGTTAAATTAAGAACCTAATTTATTGTATTGTTTCTTAATTGTAATCAATATGGCATTCAATTTTTAAGTTTAATAATATGTATATTCCATATACTTGACTATAATGTTATTGAAAATACGAAATAAAAAAAGTTAAGTACATAATTAGACGTTCAAACTAATTGACGTCATACTCTGTTTTGCGAAAAATATCAAGTATCTGTTTGAANATTTTGCAATTATCCATCAATTTTTTAAAATTAAACACTATCTACAGATTTGCATCGAAGCGTTTCTTATGATAGTGATTTTAATCACTGTCAGATTAAATCTATCTGGACCCAACTATGCAATGTCTCCACTATGCCGCGACCCCACTGTGCTACCGTTTTTCTTTTAAGAAATTGTAGTAATCTACAATTTCTAAAAATGCAAAAAAAATTTTAGTCTTACCACTCACTATTCTATTAATACTATATCATTATAAGTTTTTTAAATGGAAAAATATATGTTTAACCAATCTTTTAAATGATAAAATTATCTAAGTTGATATAATTTTAATGTATATGGAAGTGGTATACAGAGTGTTCAGTACGTAAGGAAACTTTTCAGTTGTTACAAAAAATGAGAACAATAGAAACCCGTTTCCTTACTTATTAAACTCCCGTATATAAGCTTCTGAAAAGAAAGACTATATTATGTTTTATATGTTTAATGATATTACGTATCTTATAGTTAAACAATCACCCTGTAAACTTCATCTACTATTTATCATAAGTTACCATATAATTTTTTAGATAAAGTATTAAAATAAAATATATTTTTATACGTTATCCTGATATTTATATATAAAAAAATTGTTTTAACTATTTATTTTTAACTTATAACTTAACATAAAAGTTGTCTTACCTCACTCAAAAAGTTATAAGATTATTGTTGTCAATTTCAAAAAATAAAAGTTTAAGTTAAACTTAAAAAAAATTATAATTGATTATCTATGACTAATCATTGAAAAATAAATGAAAATAATCCAACACCATAAAAAGATTTTTTAAAAATGTATTAGCTGATACACATTTATAAAAAACAATGCTTATCTAACAGATAGAATGTGTTTGGCGCTGTTGATGGATTGATGTTAGTTTAATTTTATTTATATTTGATAATTATTGTAAAAATTGTTAATCAATTTGTACATTGAAAAAACCGTTTACTTTGAAGTGTATAAATAATCTAAAAAAACAGTATTTTTTATTTTAATGATTATTTAATTACTATCAAAAGATTTAAATTGTGTGTTGGGTTAACCCGATGCGAATTTTAATATTTCATATTTATCGTTAACATTTTTAAGTTATTAAAAAACGAATTTTCAACAATTTTATCATTCAATTTTTTTTTACTGAGTGGCGATAGTTTAAACTGGGACAATAATTTTATTTGTCCAGATCATATTTGAATACTTAACATGTAAGATTTGATTTAGTTTAGAACAAATATTAGTAAAATAAACGTGTGATACATTGGTTAATAGCAAATTCATGGTTTATTTTTTTAAATAAACTACTTTATTTATTTCTTATACTGTTTCTACGATTTATTTTTCCTTCAACCAAGTATTTCAAAAGTGTCATCAATGAATAATTAAGACAATATTTCCCACCTGATAAAAAATTAATGAAAAAAGAATGTGATTTAGCATCTTATATTATCACCTAAAATACTTTTAGAATATCAGATATAAAATCAAATTGTACTTTTTTTTACAAAATGTATAACATAAAATAGATTTGTTATTTTTATTAAAATTATGTTATGTATTATTATACCTAATATGTTTAATGTATACATTGTGTACTACACGCGAAAAATGGTCGCAAAAAAAACCTTTATTACTACAAGTTCTAATAAAAAAAAAAATAAAAATAAAATTTATTGTAATATTTGGTGAATATTTGTTTCTTTTTTGGGGGTTACTCTGATTTTGAGTTTGTTTTGACCACTATGTATTTAAAACCATTAATGAAAGTTCAATATGATTTCAATCACTGCTGGAATAAGTGCCGGCGCTAGATATTGCACGACCTAATGCAAAAACGTTATTGGGAGGCCTTATTTATTTATTAGCTTCGATGCGAAGCTGAGAAGGTATTGGTTTTACTAAGATGTGTTTTTTTTTTTTTGTGTCTGTTACCACTTTTTCTCAGCTCTCACCGAACCGATTTCTTTCAATGATACGTCAAAAGATCACAAATCGTATCTAGTCGAAGACATTACCCTTAAAAATTGAAAAAAATTCCCTCGTTCCCCGTAAAAGGGGGAAACCTCCAAAAAAATTACAAATTTAAAAATCGCTAATTTTCGAAATTTTTTCAATTTTTTTTACTTAAAAGTGCCATAACTTTTTCAAAAATAAACATATCAATATAATTCTTTTTTATATAGATGCATAATATCATTACCTTTCATTTGGTATATTTTTTTCATAAATTTAACCCTTAACCTGCCCACAAGGGGGGATTTAAAATGACAACTTTTTCACAAAAAATTAATTTTTTTAACTTAAATTTTGAAAATGTTCCGGAAGGTCTGACACTTTTATATATATCTTAAATTAAAGTTAATGTAATATGCTTTATCATGAAAAAAAAAAATTTCGGACTTTATCTTATCTTCATGGTGAAAATGGCTACCGAATGATATTTTTGTGTTAAAATACTCGATTTTATATTTTACATTTTTAACTTTAAAATTCTATAAAAAATGTTGGACTATATTTTGTTTTCATGGTGATAACGAACATTAAAGTTAATAAAAAATACGATTTTTGTAAAAAATTTCTTTTTTATATTTTTAACTTAAAATGCTATAACTTTAAGAAAAATGTATGGATCAATTACAATTTTTGTTATGATAAATATTATTTATATACCTCTTTCATGAGACATACTTTTTTTTTTAAATCGGACATTATCCTTTATATATTTATATATTATAAATATATATATATTACAGTTATAAATTATAAGACTTAATTAGAATATAAATAAGGAAATAAGAAATCATGTAGCTTTTGGAATAATCCAACTATTTTTAAAATTAAAATTAAAAGAACCCATTAAAAACTTCAATATGCTATTTTAATAGGCACATACAACAATTTAGATCTATATCTAAAGTTTAATCCACTACACAAGTCATTCAAAGTTGATTTTGATGGTCATTTTACAATCAAAACTCATATTTTCTCCAGAACTTTTTTGTGCTTACATCTTAATTATACATTTTTTATGGCTGATAGGATATTTTATAAGGATTTTAAAAATGTAGTTTTTATATTTTAATATAAATAAATTCTGATATAATTGCTGGTAATATTAAAAAAATGTGAAAAGCTCTACATTTTGATATTACAACAATATTTTTAAAAATTATTTTTAATACCAAAATTAAATATATTTTAAAATAAATATATGACGCAATCCTATTTAGTTTTTAATGCCAAAAAATTGTTTTTGTTAGATATAACTAAACCAGTGGCGTCTCATTGATTGGACGATGGGACGATCACATCCCCTACAAAAATCAATTAAAAAATTAATTGTCTATTCTTAATTCTACATTTTTATTAAAAATTCAAATGTTTAATAGTAAAATAGTTACAACACATTAGTCGTGTACAAACATTTATTTTATAGTTGTTTCCCTCAATATATGCGACTACATATATGTACACAGTGTTAAACAACCGGCAGCGTCGTCCATATGGTAAAATATTAGTATATTACTATAATTGTAATTTATTTTTAGAATAAACTAAGTGTACGCTCGTCGTTTTTGGTTACTATAATAGAATCATCGCTATTATTATTATTTTTCAATGCAAACTTTCGAATTATAATATGTGTATTGGGTTTTATTTTATTACATTTAATTTGATAAATTTTATATCAATGACTAACAGTATTATATTAAAATCGCACTCCCATCACCAGCACCCACGAGCCACCACCGAACTAAAAGATTATACAATTGTATAAGGTATTAGGATGAATTAAAAAACTACTTAATAATTGAGAAATTGAGAAAAATATTTATGAAAATAAAAATACAAAAAATAATTTTTTTAACATCATTATTATTTTAAGAGAAATCAAGTAGTCAATATAGGTCTTAAAAAATAAAAGATTATAAAATCGTTTTTTACGTTAAAAATACAACAGATAATGTTTTACACATAAAATTGGCTATATCGTTGATTTTCTAGGCAAAAATCCAAACCGGTTCTTAGTAATTGATATTTCTTTTATTATTCTTATGTGTATTATCTTTCCGAAATCTTCATACTATGACTTATAAGCCTTATGTTTCTATTATTCCCACACTTCTGTGTGTCTTCTTTGCCTTTAAATATCAGCACAATATTACTATTCCTCCATTCATTTAATATTTTCCCTTCAAATAAGATTTTATTTAAAAGTTCCTTCAACCACCTTATGATAACACCACTTGTTCTTTTCTCTTAAAGTTTTAGAAAAAATTAATCATTCAACTGTTCGTTTTATTGATAATGGGTTAAATTTACTGTGGCCATTAGGTGGACAAAATGAAAAAGTGTAATTGTTACTTTGAGAAACTGAATCATAAACGATGAGAATTGACAGACATTAAAAGTTTTTTACCCCAATTTAATCCAAGTTACATATGTATCTCGCATGTTTATCAGAGTTTTTCATCATTTTTTTGAAAATCTGACACTTAACCTGCTCATGGGGGGGATTCAAAATAGATATTTTCTTACAAAAGTTAACTTTTGAAAATAATTCAGAAATACTGCGTTATTTAAACATATGTTAAATTAAAGCTTATGTTTCGTACTATAAAAAAAAAAATTGTCCTTACAACCTATCTTCTATGTACAAATGAGCGATGAAATTGAACAAAAAATATAATATTTGTTTAAAGAATTATTTTTTATCGTGATTTTGGTACTTAAAACTGCAATAACTTTTTTAAAAATAAACAATTGAAATAATATCATTTTATATAAATACCATAGATATTTTGCTTTCATTTAATATAAATTTTTTCAAAATCTAACCCTTTACTTAGCCACGGGGTGGAATTCAAAATGGCAACTTAAAATATACGAATTTAAACATATATACAGGGTGATTTTTTTATCATAACCCACTCAATTACTTACAGAATAATAATAATTTAAAAATTTTTTTTTATTACTATCTTTAGTTACATATTATTCTTGAATTATTAACTATGTAATACTTTTTAAGATCATCCATTATGCCTGGTAGGGTGTCAGCTTTGTTTTTTTAAATGGTAATACATATTTTTAATTTAATAAAAGGTTTGAGTTTTTAATTCAATAGTAAATGGCATTTGAATTTTTAATGAAACTTAATTTGTTTATTAAATATAAACATTTAAAGTTTCAAATTTTTGAATTAATATATAGGTATAATACACAAGGGATTACAAATACAGGTAGCNGATATAAACATTTAAAGTTTCAAATTTTTGAATTAATATATAGGTATAATACACAAGGGATTACAAATACAGGTAGCTAATTGGTTTTTTATGATATTGCTATCACAGTCACGGATTGTTTATTATCAATTATGACTATCAATAGATATATTTTTTGTATTGTCAGTTAGTGTATTTATAAACTCACAACAATGTACCTTACTATCATTGATAATAACAATGCTGTGTAAAGCTAAAATACAATTTTTGTAAACGAATTCTTTTTTATTTTTTTAAATTTTTAAATGTTAAAATTGTTATTGAATAATATTTTCATTTTTCGTTATAATACATAATATGTATTATAAATATATATTATACAGAGTGATTTTATCTTCGATGCGAAGCTGAGAAGGTATTGGTTTTAATAAGATGTTTTTTTTTTTTTTTTGTGTCTGTTACCACTTTTTCTCAGCTCTCACCGAACCGATTTCTTTCAATGATACGTCAAAAGATCACAAATCGTATCTAGTCGAAGACATTACCCTCAAAAATTGAAAAAAATTCCCTCGTTCCCCGTAAATGGGGGAAATCTCCAAAAAAATTACAAATTTAAAAATGGCTAATTTTCGAAATTTTTTCAATTTTTTTTACTAAAAACTGCCGTAACTTTTT
>NW_026099574.1:1719908-1722001 GCF_025091365.1 Daktulosphaira vitifoliae
ACTACTTGTGTACTGGGAACCAAGTACGTCTTACTGTTAACAACTGTAATGTTGTTACCAGAATATTATAAAATATATAATAAAATATTTTCAAAAGTTTCTTAAAATTCTTATACGGGATAGTTATAATTTATTATTATTACTTACTTTTAATCATTTCATCCTCATTAGCTTCAAAATCAAAAGGTTTATCATCATCAACAAATTTATATATTTCATAAGGTACTTTTTTTCCTACATCATTAGAAACTGGACGAGATGAGAATAATAATCCAAAAACTGAATTGAATGGACCGTTATCACATTGACCTGTCCTGGCAATATAATTTGCATATGACTGTGCAAAAACATCCAACTAAAGATCATATTATTGTATTAATTACGTTAATATACTAGTAGTATAAAAGATAGTTTTTAAATATAATCTTGAGCGATTTTAATTAAATGTTCAAAAATATATGTAGTATAATAAGATATATGACCATTAGTTATGAAGCTATTTACATTTTTATAACTAACGCGAGAGTTACAACAGGTGAATCGCAGGTTTAAGTTGTCATTTGAATTATTAAAATTAATAAACCCAACCCAACCTTATTATGTATTGTATGTCATTATGTATGTCATTTCAAAATTTACTGGAACGGAGGAAATTTTTTTAACAGCCCACCATTTTACAAAGCCGCTTGTTTCATTCGATTCATTTATTAATACCTTAACTCTATTACACTTAATATAAAAAAATTATCATGACAGATATTTCGAAAATCATTTAGACGATAATAAATTAATAATTTTCAATGGAATAAAATGTTTATAAAAATAATTAAAATAGATATTCGATAGTTTAAAATATTCAAAAATTCCCATTACTAGTAAAAACTTATGATGAATCTGATTACGGTGACAAAGAGAAAGATTTTTAAAAGGAAGCTTATTGTATATTTTGAATAACTAAATAGGCAATATTAAGTATCATAGTCATTGAATACAAATTAATTTTCACTACATTTCTTAGATAAATTGTATTTTATTGAAGAACGGTTGACTTAAGGTATGGTTCGATCAGCAAGAGTGCAATTGATCGACCTCAGTTTTCAAATGTTTGTATTGCTACCCTCAAATGTCGTCTAAATGTTCTATGGACACTAAATTAATATAAGATACTATGATAAGTTTCCAAAAGCTAATAACTTTTTACTTATTACTATTTATTTAAAAATTATTTACTTCATTATTTTGTTTAAGAGGTTCTACACCATGCCAATTTCTAATACTATTTATTGAAGATAAATATTGTCTTTTTATTTTAGAATGCATGTCCATATCATGTCCCATTCCTTCATAGTAACCCATAAACTGTGAGTGATCATGTTTTAAATGTTTATCAAATTCGGACCATGCTTTATCTAAGCTGTACAAAAAATGTTTTTTTAAGACTTTACAACAATTTTTAATTTCGATACGAGAATAAGTATGTATTAATTTTACTATGATTTGTTTATTTATTTTTTTTATAAATCTGACACTTTACCTACCCACAGAGAGGGATTAATAATGACAACTTTTTTACAAAAAATAAACTTTTTCAACTTAACTTTAAAAGTGTTCCGGAAAGTCTGACACTTTTATATATATCTTAAATTAGAGCTAATGTAATATGCTTTATCGTGGAAAAAACAAATTTCGGACTTTATTTTGTCTTCACGGTTAAAATGGCTACCGAATGATATTTTTATGTTAAAATTCTCGATTTTATATTTTTAACTTTATTATGCTATAACTTTTTGAAAAATGTATGGATCAATACAATTTTTTCATGAGAAGTACTATTTATGTACATCTTTCATTCGACATACTTTATCTTAACCAGGATATAAATAAGGAAATAGGAGATCATATAGCTTTTAGAATAATCCACCAATTTTAGCTTCGATGCGAAGCTGAGAAGGTATTGGTTTTACTAAGATGTGTTTTTTTTTTTTTAGTGTCTGTTACCACTTTTTCTCAGCTCTCACCGAACCGATTTCTTTCAATGATACGTCAAAAGATCACAAATCGTATCTAGTCGAAGACATTACCCTTAAAAATTG
>NW_026099574.1:1722034-1722656 GCF_025091365.1 Daktulosphaira vitifoliae
AAAAAATTCCCTCGTTCCCCGTAAATGGGGGAAATCTCCAAAAAAATTACAAATTTAAAAATGGCTAATTTTCGAAATTTTTTCAATATTTTTTACTAAAAACTGCCGTAACTTTTTTTAAAAATAAACATATCAATATAGTTCTTTTTTTTATAGATGCATGATGTCATTACCTATCATTTTGTATATTAGCTTCGATGCGAAGCTGAGAAGGTATTAATTTTACCATGATGTGTTTATTTTTTTTTTTATTTTTTTTTTTNGATTCAAAATGACAACTTTTTCACAAAAAATTGACTTTTTCAACGTAACTTTTGAAAGTGTTCCGGAAGGTCTGACACTTCTATATATATATTAAATTAAAGCTAATGTAATATACTTTATTATGGTAAAAAAAAATTTCGTACTTTATTTTGTCTTCAGGGTGNTTTCGGACTTTATTTTATCTTCATGGTGAAAATGGCTACCAAATGCTATTATTGTGTGAAAATTCTCGATTTTATTTTTTACATTTTTATCTTTATAATGCTTTAACATATTGAAAAGTGTATGGATCAACATAATTTTTTTATGAGAAATAATATTTTTTAATAATCCCTCTTTCATTCGATATACTTTATCT
>NW_026099574.1:1722682-1734966 GCF_025091365.1 Daktulosphaira vitifoliae
TCTTAATCAGGATATTAATAAGGAACTAGCAGTTTATGAAGCTTTTGGAATAATCCACCAATTTTTTAAAATTAAACACTATCTAAAGATTTGCATCGAAGCGTTTTTTTTTGATAGTGATTTTAATCACTGTCAGATATCATTATACTTGATCCAACTATGCCACGTCACCACTGTGCCGCGACCCCCCTGTGCTGGGTTTTTTTTTTATTAACTTTGTTGTCTATTTTCACCGTGACGACAAAATAAGTTTGAAAATTTTTTTTCCATAATAAAGTACATACATTAGCTTTAATTTAAGATATATATAAAAGTGTAAAACTTTCGGAACACTTTCAAAACTTAAGTTGAAAAAGTTCTACTTTCTATATGCATTTTTCAGATTTTAACCCCCCTGTAATAATGAAAATTAAAAAAAAAAAGTATGTTGACTAAAAGAAGTATATAAATATTATTTCTTATAAAAAAAATGTATTAATCCATACATTTTTCAAAAAATTATAGCATTTTAAAGTTAAAAATGTAAAATATAAAATCGAGAATTTTAGCACAAAAATAGTATACGGTAGCCATTTTCACCGTGAAGAAAAAATAAAGTCCGAAAATTTTTTTTTTCTTCGACTAGATACGATTTGATCTTTTGACATATTGTTGAAAGAAATCGGTTCGATTAGAGCTGAGAAGAAGTGGTAACAGACACAAAAAAAAACATATAAACGCACTTTTTCTCAACTCTCACCAAACCAATTTTTCCAGCGTTACGTCAAAAGATCACAAATCGTGTTTAGTCGAAGATTACCCTTAAAAATTGAAAAAATTTCCCTTGTTCCCTTAAATGAAGAAATCTCTAAGAAAATTTAAATATAAATATCACTAATTTTCAAAATTTTTTCAATTTATTTTATTTGAAACTGATATACTTTTTTTAAAAATGACCAAATCAATATAATTATTTTATATAGATACGTATGGTACTTACCAATCATTTTGTACTTTTTTTTCTATAAATTTCTATCTGCCAGTTGAAGAGGATTCGAAATGATAAATTTTTCAATTTAATTTAGAAAGTGTTCCGGAAATACTGACACTTTTATATATACCTTAAATTAATGATTATGTAATATACTTTATTATAAAAATTTCGGACTTTATTTTGTCTTCACGGTGAAAATGGCATGATATCTTTACCTATCATTACATATTTTTTTATTATTCTGACTCTTTACCTGCTCACAGGATGGGTTTTAAAATAACAACTTTTTCAACTTAACTTTTGAAAGTGTTCCGAGAAGTCCTACACTTTTATATATATCTTAAATTAAAGCTATTATAATATACTTTATATAAAGAAATAAGGAAATAGGGAATCATGTAGCTTTTGGAATAATCCACAAATGTTTAAAAGTAAACACTATCTAATGATTTGCGTCGTTTATATTTTAATCACTGAAAGTATAAAATTAGTAGTAGTAGACAAAATATGCAAAAGTTATAATTAATTTTGTTTTGCTATAGTTACTAACATTTTAATAAAAAAATAATTACAACAAACATTTGGATCTCATAAATTTTTAAAAATTAATCTAATGGAAAAAAATTTGGATAAAACTGACTTTTATAAGGATAAATCGTCTTTTTTAGATATTAAAAAAAAGTTGAGAAAACGTATAGTTGAAAATAAAACTCATTACGCTGTTAAAAAAATTATTCATACTAAATATTATCAAAATGTTGGAACAGTTGACCAAGTTATAAAGGAGAGGAAAATTTTTAAAATTTTGGGTAAAATGCCAAGTGCTGTACGAACATCACTATTAAATAATGGGTGGATAGAGAAAATGCCAGAAAAGACTAGAAGTAACTAAAACTCTTTCTTTAAAAAAAGTAAAAACTTTTAGTTTATATTCTTTTTAATTGCCCTAATTTATGTGAAAAGTTCTTTTAGTTTGTAAGCTAAACTAATAAATATCAGCCTAACTTTACAAGAACCCCAAGAAGGGTCCACCCTGGGCCGAGGCAAAGCCGGAGCACCAGGGATTTTGTACCTTATTCTATGGGGAAAGGTAATGAAGAATAGTAATTCTTTAAGATAACAATGATTAAAATTTATTAATTATTATAAGTTCATTGTTTTTTTTTTATTATTATGACAAAACATTTTAATGAACAATTAAAGCATACTAATAAATAAAATATATTGAATCAAATTAACAGTATGTGAAATAAAAATACTATAAACAAATAAATGATGGTCAAGGATTCCAAAAGAAACTATGAGTAGAAGGTCTAAGATAATAAATATGAAACCACAAGTCATAACAGAAACAGGTAAATGAAAACAGATCCAGTTAATATGATTCCTGCCCAATAAATTATCTTTTATTTACATACATTATTTGGCACACATAGCGGTACCATTATGATTTATTGCAATTAAAACTAAATGTCTTCAGACATACAGGCTTCAGAACGGCCTTTCTATTTTGCGAGTTGTATAATTACACATGGCCCATGTGGTTTAAACATAATGTTCACATAATCAGTATTTAAGAGTTCATTTCAGAACGACTTGACATATAAAATATTAACTGGATCAAATAATTAATTTAATAATGTACCAACAAAAGAAAACACAAAGAGAATAGGAGGGTAACGTGGGTATGACAGATCCATCGCATGGGTCAGGGTAAAATGGACATGTCACCAACGTCAAGTGTAGAGGACCCATTAAGATGTTCACCATGTCCACTCTGACCACACCCGAGAACCTGTCAACTCACGTAAGGTGAAGAAAGAAAAATTAAAGAACGGGAAAAATTGACCATATAACATACTCTCACATCATAGTTACAATCCATATAGTCATTAACTAAAAAATAAGAGGATGACTAAAAAGTCATAGCCCATAACACAATGAAGTAATTTACATATGCAAAACAAAATATAACAAACAGAAAAGGAACAAATATACCATGTTATAATAATTCGTTGTTTAATGACCAAGAAAATGTATTGGTGTTGATGCCATTATGATGGCCAAGCCAAATTGAAAAACTTTACTCCTCCATCACGGATTAAAATATTGAAGAGACGATGCCATTGATCCAAATGAAGAAGAAGTAGTGAAGAAAACGAATGATGATGATTGAGAGCATCTTTTTTGAACATAACCATATTTTTTCTTATGCTAGCTTGTTCACACATGGGAGAGGGTACTTGACAGTGTGTTCATTATTATGGTTTTTTAGGATGAGAATCACAGGTGGTAGGAAATATATATCAATTTAATAAATAATTATGTGTGTATGTGTAACACTGAACCTACGGATGTACGACACGCACTGTTTGAAAACAGTTACCTGTGACCTGATACTCATGATAATTTTATTACGTTACAAGTTTTGAACTTTCAGCTTTAAAAGCAACAAGAAAAAAAATAATTTTTAACTCAAGTTTAACTCTTTTTTCTAATGCTTTTTTATATGAAAGAGATTAACAAGTATAAAAAATGTTTGTGAACTCTATAAATATATTTATTTATCTAAAATAACGACATTAAAATTTATACTTTTTACTCTGTATAATTTAAATTCTTAGATGATGGTTAAAGTTTAATTTAAAAAGAATGTATAATATTTAGTTCATATTTTTAATTTTAATAAGGAAATTCAGTTTAATGTATTAACGAAATTTTAGTTCTTAGTTGTTATGTTTGTTCAGCGTGGACTCTATGAAAATAAATACGTTTCCAATGTTTAATGTTTTAAATATATATCAGTAAAATAAAAAAAAATGAACTATAAAATTTAATTTTAATATCTACTATCGAATCCACAAATTAAATTTGTTAAGGTAAAGGTCTTTTTTAGTTGCACTTATTTCATTTATTTTAATTAAATTCAAATCCAAAACTTGTACAAAATTACACTGTAATGAATTGTTTGATAAAAAATTAAACGAATACCAATTAATATTAATATATACAATTAATATGTTAATATTTGTATTAAATTTCAATATGTTTTTATAAAAATATTTACTAATGTGGGAAAAAAAAATTTTAGAACTAAAAAATTATTGATTTTATGAATATACAGATTTTTTCAATTATCATAACACATTTAATTACTTAAAAACATAATTTAAAATTTCTGAAATTATTTTAATTTTGTAAAGAACTGAGTAGGTTACGATAAACGGATCACGCATTATAATCTACTCATTTCATTTTATTGCCACTGGTTCAAGTAGTTAATTAAATTTCTTTTTTTTGAGATACACAGTTTTATTCATTGCATGAAAACGTACAACGTGCCAAAGCTGTATCGAACAAATACGAAGCAGGTCTTTTATGGTTAGACGACGAAAATTACCAAATTGACTGGACTAGACTCGATCCCGATACTATAGTGAACAGGTTTCCAAGGAATAATAATATTTTTAAGTTATGTAGCAATTCTATGGCCGTTGTAAGATCCAACATTTGTAACATACCTGGACAATTTGATAAGTTTTATCCGAGAACTTATTCAACAGATATTAAAAATGTATCAAATCATATTATTCTCGATTATTGTATCACTGCATGTGTATCTTTATTGAAGCTATTTATCTCTAAATTACAAATTGATAAATCTACTGAAAATGGAGAAGTAAGAATGAGCTTATCATAATAATAATTAAATTAATATATATTCACAATTTTCTAATCATTAAAAGGTTCCTTTATCATCCGTTCAATTTGCTCTACGGGTATGTCGATTAATATTTGTTGATAGGAATCAAGTAGATACTATCTGTTATAAGGATTCTGAATGGAATTATTTTTTTGAAAATTACTACAAAGTTGCACATTATAACAAAAATTTTATTGTATCTAAAAAGGACCAACAAATTGCGAATGATTTGAAATGCAACATTGAGGTTTTAATAGATAAAATTTCAGTATTAAGCCCTCAAACCGTTATTGATGGTTTTAAAAACATTTGGATAGTTAAATCAAAATTTCAGTCAAATAGAAATCCAATTTTATTGAACAAAATTGAAGATATAATATCAACATGTGAAAATTCCAATAATTGTGATCATGTTGTGCAAAAATATATTGAGACACCAGCATTAGCTATTAAAACAAAATTTAGCATTATTGTTTGGATCATAATATCTACATTAAACAATAATTTCACTATTTGGCTCTATCAAAACTGCTGCATTAGGTTTTGCTTACACGACTTTTCCTTGACAAATTTTTCGTCTTTATCTCATTTTACTAATCCTAAATCAAAATTAACAATAAATAGTGTAACACGTTTATGTAGTTTAAAGAGGTTAAATCATGAACTGTATGCTGTGAACATAAACAAAAAAATCGATCACTTAACATTAATCCTAAAAATTCGGCAAGCCATAATTACTTCAGTTACAGCTAGTTTCTACACGACAAACTGTAGACCCAATTCTATTGAATTATTTCAGACATCGTTTATTTTGGATGAGAATTTTAATCCTTGGCTAATAGAAATTAAATCAGATCCTCGATTGTCCCTAAAATCACATTCATTGTCGTCTGTAGTCGATGACCTAGAAAAAGGATTTGCTAAAATGATAATAGAAAAATGCCAACAAACTAAATTTGGTCTCTTCAATCTAATTTATGAAGACTCCATGTCTCAAAATTATAAACCATGTAAAATGATATATGAAAAAATACCTATCATGAAGCACATAAAAAATAAAAGAGATATATCTCAAAAAGAGCAAGTTCAGCAGTGTAATGGTTGGGATAATTTTGAGTTGGTCGGTGGAACGTATATTGAACAAATACAAGTAAATGAAGAAAATAATAATGAATTACAAACTGAGAAGTTTAAATACAATTTTAAATTATTAAATAAGATAGATATTTTAGAATCCAAACTAATAAAACAATTTTGGCTTAGCAATCTTCAAAATGCAATGAAACGACTCAACAGTAAGTCAAAGATTAATGAAAATGAAGCTATTGTTTGCTTATCTTTACTTGAAAAGTGGAAGGAAAGAGTTCGATCAGTTCAAAATTTTTATAAAAAAATCTTGATAAAGACTAACACACAAGAAAATTAATCTTTAAATTTTTTTTTTTTTTCTAAAATTCATTTACATAATTGTTACAAGTTTTAAATTAATTAAAATCACGATATTATTATTACTAAAAATCATATTTTATTTCCAAATTGAAAATTCAGAAAAAATATTTTAGAAAACTTTTCTATAACGCTTCTCATTTAATGTAACGACATCATAAGAAATGTATATCAGTGTCGTGGCTAGGTTTTGTGCTAGAGAGGGGGAAATGACATTATTTTCGCCTTATCACATACTCTTATTAGCCCTAAAGTTATATACTATTCATTAAAAAAGGAGACTGATTTCTATTGTTCTTATTGTTTATAAAAATTGACCTGTTTCCTTACTTACTGCACACTCTGTATACTGTTAATAATAATAATTAGCCACAGTATAGGCAATAACCGTTTTAGCACAGCCTTATCTATGCTACTGGTATACGTTAATTAAATATATTTGTAATTATATAACTTTTCACAATAAGAGATTTTAAAATAAATTTCTTAGTGATAAAAAAAAATGTATATAGAAAATAAATCTCTCATTTATAAAATATATATAATATGACCCGTTTTTAATTTTTATTATAAAAATTAAGCGGTTCTATTATTTAAAAAAATCACACCCTGATATTTCTATAATATTCTAATACAAACGGAAGGGTTCTTCAATATTAATATTATAAATTTTGATCGGATTTTTAGATGCAAAAATTTTATACATGTTGTAGTTTTTATATTAGTATTAGTAAATAACTAGTTTGGATAATCAATAAAACAAATCATAAAGTTTTCTTAATTATTTCATTATATACATAACTAAAAATAATTTTTTTATAATTTGGGTGAAGAAACATAGTTTATTGAAAAAAATCAAGGGATCCCTAATTTTAGATAACAGTTTTAGTGTGGTGTAGTTTTTTCTTATTTATGGCGTTCTCCTAGAAAATTTTCATTATGTAAATAACAATAAATGGGCTAATATTACTCATTACCTTGATGCCGATTCATATATTACTGTGGTACGATAGATTTACACGCCTTATAAATACCTGAAAGTCAGTGAATTAAAGTGAAATTTACAAATAAATTTGTTGAGATTTCATTTTTAACTAGGCCTTGACTAGCTGGGACCTACGAGCCATTCTTGTAAGTAGACCTCTGATTCCAGTAAGAGTAACCGGCTACGCCGGGCACAATAAGTGTTTTACAGGAAAAATATTATATCAGAATCAGTGTAACGAAAATATATTAAAAATTTAATTATTAAAATTAAGAATTTTCAAAAAAAGAATATGGTAAAATGTATTGGGTATAAGGTTGACGTTTGATAATGAGGTATTCTCCTTGGACGTATTCAGAAATTATTTATTTATTTATTATAAATTATACAGGCAATAGCCCAAAAAATACAATATGTACTAGACAGTTAACTTGACAACTTAAAATTATCTAATAACTAAAAATGAAACATTAATAAACTTAAGCTTGACAAAGAGAAAAAGAAAAATTTAAACATAATCAAAAATTTAAATATTAAATATGTAGGCTAAATGACTACATTAAAAATGAAAAGATTGTAAAAAATCAGGGTCATTATTTGCAGTGCGCATTAAACGTGGAAGAACGGAATGAAAAATATAATTAGAAGATGAATGAGGGAAGGGGCAATATAGCGAGTTGAACAGTAGGACAGGAGAATCAATCAAGCCAGCTGAGAGTTTAGAAAGGAAACGGATATTAGAGTCATGTCTTCTAGCAGATAAGGAAGGAAGATGTAAGAAATTTTGAATAGGAGTTAAGTCATGAGGTGGATGGGGGATATTAAGGATATGAGCCGCAAAGCGTAAAAATTTACGCTGCACTCTTTCAAGCATTATAGAGTCGGTAGCTGTGTAAGGATCCCATAAAACCGAACCAAGGATAGGGCGAACTAGTGAACAAAAAAGATTTTTTAGTGATCTTTAGAGGTGAAATTCATGAGAAATTCTCTGAATAAAACCTAAAGTTTTCAGAGCCTTATAACATACTTCTTCAATATGAAGTCGAAAATTTAAAGTAGGAGTAAGACGAAACCCAAGGCCAACTATAGAAGGAACAGAAGAAATAGGATGGTTATGAAAATAGTAAGTTGAAGATATAGTATTAGAAATACGTGAAAAAGTCATTTTATAACATTCAGAGGTATTAAAAGTCAAGCCAATTGATTCAGCCCAACTAACTAAGCGATCTAGATCAGTTTGAAGTAAAATAACATCGGAACTATTATTAACACGCATAAACAATTTGAAGTCATCTGCAAAAAGGAGTATTTTAGCATGCTGTAAAACAGAATTTGCGCCATTTACAAAAATGGAAAAAAGAAGGGGATATCGGATTGAACCTTGTGGAACACCGTAGGAGGGGGTTATCACTTCAGAAGCACATCTATGAACATTCCTCATCCACCACATGATTACGAGCCAGTAAGTCAAGCTCTGAGACTTATTTTTCTTTCTGTTAGACGTGATAATTTTGGTATCACTTTTATTCAGCGTCTGATCGAAGGTCAAGTTGATGCTCCCAGGCTTCTTGGAGAACTATGTTTTCGGATTCCTAGCAATACTAGGCTTCAGTGTAATTTTTATATCCCCACCAATAAAACTATCTTCTCCAGGAATGCTCCACTTATAAGAATGATGTATAATGCAAATAATAAAATATGTTATTAAACCATTTATAGTACGAAGTGCCACATCCTGTTTTATACAATTTACACTATGTATATTTTATTTATTATTTACCATGTCTTTTTTTCTCTCTAATATTAAGTTAGTATAAGTTATGTGTCTATTAAGTTGTTATCTGTTGTCCAATTTTTTATTGTCTGTTAATTTTGTAAAAGCCACTTGG
This sequence comes from Daktulosphaira vitifoliae, assembly GCF_025091365.1. Lineage (NCBI taxonomy): Eukaryota > Metazoa > Arthropoda > Insecta > Hemiptera > Phylloxeridae > Daktulosphaira > Daktulosphaira vitifoliae. Next base: position 1,731,679 of record NW_026099574.1, read on the forward strand.
CGTTGATTTAATATGATAATAATAATAATAATTTACCCACTGGTTTATTTCAGTTAAATATGAAATTAACCAAGAGAGGAGTGGTTCACCAAAACCAGCTTGGAATAGAAGTTCAGACAGAATATTATTTAATCCTTTACCAGTCCACAGGGGGGGATTCAAAATGACAACTTTTTCGCAAAAAATTAACTTTTGAAAATGTTCCGAAAGGTTTGACACTTTTATATATATATCTTAAATTAAAGCTATTTTTGTGTGAAAATTCTCGATTTTATAATTTACATTTTTTACTTAAAATGCTATAACTTTTTAAAAAATGTATGGATCAATACAATTTTTTCATGAGAAATAATATTTTTTAATAATCTCTTTTTCATTCGACATACTTTATCTTAATCAGGATATTAATAACGAACTAGCAGATCATGTTGCTTTTGGAATAATCCACCTATTTTTTAAAATTAAACACTATCTAAAGATTTGCATCGAAGCGTTTTTTTTTGATAGTGATTTTAATCACTGTCAGATATCATTATACTTGATCCAACTATGCCACGTCACCACTGTGCCGCGACCCCCGTGCTGGGTTTTTTTTCACTTTTTTTTCTTAAAACTTCCATAACTTTTTCAAAAATCAACAAATAAACATAATTTTTTTTGTATTGAAACCTTATATATTTGTCTTTCATTATATATTATTTTTTTGAAAATCTAACACTTATTCTGCTCACAGGGGTAAGTACAATGTAATCTATGTTTTCGAATCTCCAACAATCTATTGCGTAATAAACCATTAATAAAAAATTAAATAGGAAAATTAATAATTAATAAGAGAAACAATTAATGTGTAAATCATATAATAAATATCATAGACGTAGATATTTTATTTTAATTATAATTTAACAATAAAAACCACATAATTAATACAACTATAACCCTCTATTTATTTATATCTTATTTAATTATTTACCCATACAATCCATCTATCAAATTAACTTTCTTTTCTTTCTTTTTATTTTTGGTTTATTACACTTGGTAATAGTTCTAGACAATATCAGAATAGGTTCGTTCAGGATCTGGTGATAAATCATCATCTAAAAATAAAAACAGCATTGTTAAGAAGTTTGTTTATAAAGTTAAATGCTAACATACATACCATCAGAATCCTCACTACTGCCTTCAATTTCTTCTTCCTCGTATTCATAATCATCTTCTGCCTCCAAATAGTCTTCTACCGATGGATCATAGTGAAACCCGTCTTCATGAACCCGTGGTTGTATCTGTCCAAATTGTTCAATAAACAACTCACGTTCGTTTTTTTTTTTTTTTTAACGACTGGCATTATTGTGGGCCGCCCTGAAGTAATGCCTCACACTTCAGGGCGGCCCACGCCGTCTTAATAATTCACACCACCACGTTGCGAATCAGCCCGAAATTAATCAAGAACTGATTCGCAACGTGGTGTGGCCCCCTCCCGTTAACCGGATCCCAGAGTGGGAACCGTCAGGGAGGACTGCCATAATAACTCACAAGACATAAAACATTACACAAAAAAGAGAACCTAAAGCACTGGCTTAAACCAGCGCCTCAAGTCCTCCTGTGCCGGGCGGCGTGGCTGCCTCTGTCTCAGGCGTTCCGCTTCCTCCTTCTTTAATAAGACGGATTCGGCGAACGCCTGGACGAGCCTCCACGCTTCCCGACTCCTCAACATCAGGTCCACCATGGACCCGACTCGGAACGAACGTGGACCCTAATCGAGACTCCAAAGAGTCACGCTCCTGGGCCCACGCCTCGCACCGGAAGAGGGTGTGCGTCGTACGCGATGTTCCATAGCAGAGGCCCGAGAACTGACCCTTGCGGGACGCCTCCCGTAATAGGTCTGATTCTCGGGCTCGCGGCGCTTTCGTAAGAGATGACCCGATCGCTAAAGTACGACCGGATCATCCGCCCGAGGTAAGGAGGCACCCGAAACGCGTCCAGCGCTCCGAGGATACTCACGTTCGTCTGCTTCAGAAAAATTTTCGGTTTCCGCGACAACACATTTACAGACAAAAATCGTCTTGATTTGCATGATGTTTGAAGTGTTAGATTATAAGTGTATAGGCATGATTAATACAATTGAAAATATTAATTTTTTAGAGCAGAGTATAGGGTATTTATATGAAAAACTAGCGTTAATGGCTTGTCATTACTATACCTGTGTATAGTTTTGTACCTCTATACGCATTGTGGTACTAATAGACTTTACTCTATCCTTTTTTTTTCACCACAATAATAATAATCAAATTAATTATATATGAATTTTTAGGTAAATAAACAACAAACATGTTATATGTTACTTATAAGTTTTATTTTAAAAATATTATCCATTTTGATTACATTATTTAATTATAGTGTAATATAAANAATAAACACATCATGATAAAATTAATACCTTCTCAGCTTCGCATCGAAGCTAAAAAATTTTTAGTACTAAGAATAATTAATATACCAATATCTTAACATAAACATTTTGTAAAAGCTACAATAAGTGAGATTTAAATTCATATGGAATAAACATGATGGATATGAATTATCTTTTGACATTTGTGTTATACGAGGGCATCCAATATCTTCCGTGTTAATGACATTTACGTGTGGCATATACTGTTGTAAAATGTCTTTTTTGTAACCCTTTTATAAATAAGTCTATAAATTTTAACGAGTTTAAAATACTCGGTAGTTCTTCAATTTCTACGTCTCCGTACTAAGGTTGCATTGAATGTCTGAGCTTTTTCAACCACGCGTTAACATTTCGATTTTTTTCATCTGTTGGAGATGCATGTTTAAATATCTCGTGTACGTTCATTCAAAAAACAAAACGTCCTAGAACAAGATCCGTATCCTGCACGTACTAGTTAACAAACTAAATAATAGGCACAGCAATAGCTGATTTTAAGTGTATATTGGAATCGAATAACGAGTGTCATATAAAAGAACTATATGCAGTGGATACTAACACTTATGTTACACAACACTGGATATTTAAACATGCAACTCCAACAGATGAAAAAAATCGAAATGTAAACACGTGGTTGACCGTCGTACGAGCTGAGATTATGAAAATATACGTTAACAAACTTGGGCGTTTTTAATTTTTAATTTCAATTTTTACAAAGCGTTTTTCTAAAACTACCTGAAACGAATATAAATATATATAATCTCTTTTTTAGCTTCGATGCGAAGCTGAGAAGGTATTAATTTTACTATGATGTGTTTTTTTTTTTTTTTTTTTTTTTTTTTAAAATC
>NW_026099574.1:1740091-1792008 GCF_025091365.1 Daktulosphaira vitifoliae
CACAATTTCATACTAAATTTAAAAACTATAATTAGTATTTATTCATATATTATATTTTAAAATCAAAGAACTACTAATCAGGATATAATTAAAGAAATAAGAGTTCATGTTGCTTTTAAAATATTTCACCAATTTCTCTAAAGGAAACACTATCTACAGATTTGCATCGAAGCGTTTCTTATGATAGTGATTTTAATCACTGTCAGATATCATCTATACTTGTCCCATCTATGTCTCGTCCACACTGTGCCTCGACCCCACTGTGCTACCGTTTTTTTTTTTATATTAATTACAGTATATTTAACATAGTTATGTGTGAGATTTACCTGTTAAATGATCATTGTCTGTTACTTTATGATTTTTCTCTGTAAAACCACCTTTACACAAGTCACAGCAGGTTTTCTTTATGTGTTCTTCAGTTTCTTCATGTGTCATAAAAATATAAATGTTCGTCTTGAGCAACTCTTCAATTTTCAACGCCACTTCAGTTACGTCATCCATGAAACGAATAGCTACTTCCTCAGGTCAGGGGCGGATCCAGAATTTATTCCAGGGGGGGGCGTCATTAGATACATTTTTTTCTTTTAAGAACTGATTTATTATTTTGTGTTTATTACATTACATGTTTTTATTATATGATTATTACATTTTTATTTTTAAAAATTCGTTTAATGTTTGCTGCATAATAATTTTTTAAATTACTATAGTATATGTTTTTTGATGACTTTGAGGACATAGGTATATAAAAATAAACTCGTTAATCAAAATTAATTGCATATGAAGAACTTTATTTGAAATTAAAAGCTATTTAACAAATAAAAACAAAATATACATTTCTTACAATATTATAACTTAACACCTAAGTTTGTAACAAATACTATTAAAATAATTAAAGAATAAAATCTAATTTTCTTTGTTTGTCATTAGCAAATCTATCAATGATATTTTTAATATTATTATGATTATTTATATTTTTGTGAATATACAACAAAGCAAGATCTGTTAATCTATCTTCAGTCATTTTGGACCTTAACCATGCTTTAAGCAATCGTTAAAATCTAAAATAAAAAATATATGTAGCGTGTTCTATAAATAAAACGATTGCTTCAATATAGAGTTATAATACAGTTGCCAGTACATATATATACAGGGTGATTCATTAAGGATAAGACACTCGTTTACTCAGTAACTATTGAAAATTTTAAATTTTTGGTAAGGAAAATATTGTTTGATTCAAAAAACACTAACAAAAAACACAAGGGATTACAAATACAGGTAGCTAATTGGTTTTTTATGACATCGATATTAGCAGGTACACAACATTGTTACTATCAATGGTAGTAAGGCACATTGTTGTGAGATAATAAATACACTAACTGACAATATAGAAAGTATATCTATTGATAATAAAAAATCCGTGACTGTGACATTGTGTATTATACATGAATATTAACTCAAAAAATTGAAACTTTAAGTGTTTATATGTAATAAACGAATAAAGTTATATTAAAAATTCAAATGTCATTTGCTATTAAATTAAAAACTCAAACATTTTATTAAATTTAAAATATGTGTTCTCATTTAAAAAAACTCAAGTTAATGTCTTTTAACCTTGAAGGGATGAAAAATATCATGTTTTTACTACATATAATTATGTTTTGTCCACATGACTCGAACTTTAATTTAGTGTCCTCTACAGGTATTACAGGTAAAAACGGTTTGTTTTAGCGACAAATAGCGCCTCAACTCCATGTAGTTTATACTTTTTAGGTATATTATTAAAGCCCGTGATCACATCGTTTGCAAAATATCATTTTTGCCGTACTCTTTGTCATTTATGATTGTACCAGTTTTCCAAAATCAGTGATATAAGTGTAATGACTATCACCCGCGGTGTTTGATACAATTAGCAAATCGATATGGTCTTTACGTTCTTCAGCGGATAAACTAAATATTCAGATTTATTATGTATATCTTTCAATTTTAGTCCCTAAACACTGACTGAAGTATGCGGATTATTTTTTTCGAAAATTTTTAAATCCGCAATTGGTGTTGGGAATGATAAACCGAAGAAAGCATAAGAGTTTTCTGTAGACTTATAGTTGTGACTTACAATATTCTTATTATCTCCTGTCACGTTCTTCGCCAATATAGCCCATTTGAAACATTGTTAATTTATGTTTTGCGGGTTTATTATAGCTTTTTTCATTTTAATGTCATACGGCAAATCAATATATGAACACCCACCTAAAGGTTGATATTTGTAAACACCAAGTAAAATACCGTCTATATTAGAAAACGATAAATTACTACCTTTTCAGTATAGCTTTCCTATTCTTCTAATAATTTCGTGTATGAAATATCCACAGCACGATCATTATCATCATCGTTAATTAACTCGACTGCCGACGTTTTAAATAACCTATTTTCGTACTTAGTTTCATTATTTGGTACGGTATAAGTCGTCTTAAGTTTAGGTTGAATTTTATCGGCGCCATTTCTTTAAGACAGTCGCGTAGTTTTTCAACTAAATCGTCTCTTGTTGCCGACATAAACGATTCATACCCAGCTACGTTTTCAATATTCTTTTTGTAAAACATACAATTTGACTATTAAATGATTTACCCGTTTTATGAAAACTACTCGTCGTAATGTCTTGTAATCGTTTTACCTTTAGCCGTTTAAATTTAATCGTATTGTCAGTGTTACATTGTTTGTGACGTTTAGGACTAATTACACTCGGACCTGTCTGTATTCTCTCCGTAACATTTACATTTTCTAAAACAAATATTCATATATTTATTTTAACATATAAATTTTTAATAATATATTTTCTTTACTTACCACTCATTGACATAACCCTCGTATCAGCATGATTTCCTATTGCAATATTATAGTCTACTTCATACTTTACGAGATCTAAAATAATACACTTCTATAACACTCTACTAATATATTTTCTCTTTTAATATTACTATTTATTAAATTATAATTGTAATACTCACGGTAAATTATCTTAACATGATGCGAAAGTGTCCATTTGTCCGAAAAAATAGATGAACATAAATAACACTTCAATCGTATACCATCATGAATTTTTCTATACCTCATCAAATAGTTTTTGGCGGCATACACTTTTTCACACTTGTCACAAGAAAACATTTTAAGATATTTAACTGACACAACACTATTAATTTTACTCGAGTAATAATCCGTCTTTTATGCGAAAATACTCATTAAATGTGTAATGTGGTTTTAACCGATTTTATTAATCTAAAAAAGAATATTAAGAACATGTTTTAATATAAATAAAAAACAAATACAAATTTAAATAAACAAAACATTTACCTAAAAAAGAATAATTAATTACACGACGTTTACCACACATTTATATTATTAAGGGAAACACACTAAAAAGAACTACATATAACAGATAGACACTGATAACACAATTATAAAATATCAACACAATTACACAGATGGCGCTAACCTAAAGTTTTTACACCTCCCCCTCAGAGGTCTCTTTTCTGGGGAAAAGGAGACAACTTAACACTATGAAAAAAATTTGACACTTTTTTCTTTTTTCCACACCCTACTTCGTAGAAGGAAGGTGAAATTTTCCTCAGTATCGGAAAAGGTCCCGTTCTAACTTTATCCATTTTTCCTCTGTTTATTTTATTCCCATTCTCAATGTATACTTCATCTCCAACATTAAATTCATGTATTTTCCTATTTCTATCAACTCTTTTTTTGTTGATTTCAAAGTTTTTTTTCGAATTTTCTAATGCTTTTATCCTGTCTGCCACCAAATTATTCTTGTTAACTATGTCTATGGGACTAATGTTTGTCTTTTCCCCAAATAATAAATAAGCTGGTTCGAATTTTGTTGCACTGTGAATTGTTCGGTTGTACTCTTTAACGCATTCTTCAGCTATGGTTGACCAAGCTTGTTTTCTACCTCCATTTATTTTACATCTTATCCTATTGACTAGAGTTTGATTTATTCGCTCATTCAATCCGTTTGACTGTGGACAATCTACACTAGTAAACATTAACTGAATATTTTTTTTATTCAAATATTTTTTTAGTTCATCAGAATTTAATCCAGTGTATTGATCCGCTAATAATACAGTAATTTTATTATTTGTCGCAACTGGATCTATAAGGTTTATAAAGTCCTTGGCACACTGTCCCTGAGTCGTTGAAATCCAGACATATCTACTAAAATGGTCGATTAAAATATGCATATACTTTTTTTTAGATTTATTATTTTTAAACCCACCAACTGTATCGATAGACATTATCTCAAAGGGTTCACAAGCAGGACCAAGTTTTGACATCAAGCCAATCAATCTACTCCTTCTTGTTTTATTTTCTATACAAATAGAACAACTTTTACAGAAATCACTCACCAACATGTCAAGATTTTTAAAATAGTAATATGGTCTTATCATTGCACACATTTGAGAAACCCCTATATGGCCATAACAGTCATGCACTGATTCAATTATTTTTTTTCCCAAATCTACTGATATGAATATCCTAGATTTTTCTTTAATTTTTTTAAAGATGATATTACGACGTTTTTCGGTATTCTTGGCAGATTCTAGTTCTAGTATATTATTTTCCTGATCCACGAGTATCTCTGAAAGCTCAATTAAATTTACCACCCGAATAACATCTTCGCTTTCAAAATATTCCAAAACTGGCTGTCTTGAAAGGAGGTCTGCTAAAATATTATCTTTTCCTTTTTTATATATTATTTTAAAATGAAATTGAGACAGATAATGAACTAAATCACCTAGTATTTCATCTGTTCTAGATTTAGTTCTTAAATTCTCTAATGGTTTGTGGTCACTGCACACATTGAACTCACGACCAATTAGATAATACTGCCAATATTTAATTGCATCTTTAATTGCCTTACATTCTAAGTGAATAATATCCATTTTTTTTTCCTTTTCGGATAATTTCCGGGAAAAGTAAGCAACTGGATGTAGTTTTCCATCTGATTGTGGTTGTTTTAATGATGCTCCTATTCCTTTATAGCTAGCATCTGTTTCAATATATACCTCTTTATTTGTATCATAAATTGCTAAAATTGGTGTTGAGCATAAGTATTCTTTTATTAGTTTAAAACTTTTTTCACACTCATCTGACCAATGAAATTCACTATTTTTCTTCAACAAATTATGTAAGGGTTGAAACTTTTCAGCACTATTTTCAATATATTTCAAATAGAAATTTATTGAACCTAACACACTGCGTACACCTGATTTATCCGTTGGTCTTTTCAAGTTTCTGATTGCAATAAGATTCTCTTGTGCTGGTGAAACTCTATTTTCTTGTAAGACATGACCCAGATACTTAACAGATTTTGCAGCAAATTTACATTTAGCTAGCTTTAGTTTAAACCCTTCTTCTTCCATAGTTGCTAAAAAACTTTTGATATGTTGCATATGTTCTTGCCATGACTTTGAAAAAATTAATATATCATCAATGTAATTAATACAACATTCATCTAAATTATTTCTTCTTATTATATTCGAAAGGATCCGTTGAAATATTGCTGGAGCATTTTTAAGTCCAAATGGAAGAACTTTAAACATAAATTTTCCAAATTTTGTAATAAATGATGTCTTTTCTTGGTCTTCTAATTTTAAAAGAATACACCAAAATGCAGAATTTATATCGATTACAGTAAAGTATTTACAATTTGCTACTTTATCAATTACATCATTTATAGTTGGAAAAGGGTAACTTTCTGGTATTATTAATTTGTTCATTTTCCTAAAATCAATACAGAGTCTTGACCGACGTCCATCTTCTTTTTTGTATGCCAGAGTAACCGGAGATGAAAAAGGAGAGTCCGATTCTTCTATTAAGTCCGCTTCTAATAACTCTTTTACTTGTATTTTTATTTCCTGTTCATCCGGAAAAGAACATTTGTAAGGACGCGAGCTAACGTATTCATCTCTTATCAATTTAATTTCTGCTTGTCTTGATTTTACTCTACCAACATCAAATTTGTTATTAGCAAATATATGAATATAATTTTTTACTAATTCTTTAATCTGTAATCTTTTTATATCATCTTCTATGTGGTCTAAATTCATCTCAAATTCTTTTACATCAAAATTTTCTTTATAATTAATCTCTAATTTTTCCTTTAAATTATCTTCTTTTTCTATTTTGTTTTCAATTTTTTCTAAATTTTCTAATTTGGTAATTGTATTTGAATTAATCTTTTGTAAAATATTTAGATTATGATCTTGAATTAATTTGAATGTTTTAATAGCATCCAAACCTAATAAAAGGTCATAAGAAAATTTATTATTTTTAACAACATATGTATTTAAATAATTTGTAAATTTTCCAATTTTTAAAATAAGGTTTGCCCGTGCTGTACAGAAATTGAATCCATTGATTGTCTTAAAAGCAGATTTGTTTTTCTTTAAACTTGATTTTAAAATATCTACAACTTTTTGGTTTACTAAGCTGACATTGGAACCACTATCATATACTGCTTTTATAATCATTTTATTATCAACAAGTACATTAATTTTAATCAATGAATTTAATTTCTCCGGGCATTTTAGTTTAAAGATTTATTATCTAATTCAATATTAATCATTTCTGATACTTGATCAGTCTCAGAATCATTAATTGCTTCATTAAGATTAACCTTAAATTTAGTAGTGTATAAATTTTTATTTCTACATTCAGTTGTAGGATGGAAACGGTTTCGCCACCCTAAACTTTCACACATATAACAAGGTTTCTTAAAGGTTTCACTTATCTTCTTCTTTTGTTCTTCAGTTCTACCCTTAAAATTTTCAGTTTTTATACTTGAATTTGTACTTGATGCAACCTCTTTTTTTTTTGTTCTTACTGAACCTTCTAATTTTGCTAGTTCAGTTACCAATTTTTCCATCGTTGTTATTGTTTCTCGGTCAAGTTCATCTTGAATCTCTAAAGACAACCCAACTACAATCAAGTTAATTCTTGACATAACTGTCGCATTTTTCTCAGCTTCTAAACATAATCTTTCTTTAGTCAGAGCATAATCTACTAGAGAACCACCCAGGTATTTGTAATTAAAGGCTTTTCTTACATTAATCCATCCTTTATCAACAAAAATTATGAGAAATGAACTTTTCCATTCATCCCAATTTACTGGACCAATCTTTTTCAAATTTGACTCATACCAATCTTTAGATGACCCATCTAAAAAAAATCTAAGTGCCTCAATCTTTTTGTTATTATTTATTTTGTGTCGCTTGCATTCATTTTCAAACTGTTCTATCCATTCTGCAGCATTTTGTTTTTTTTCAAACTTTTCTAATAAAAATTTTTTTTCAACTAAATGTAAAGAAGCTTCCTCACTTAAACTAAGTTTGTTTTCCAATTCTTTAATTCTTTCCATTAAAATCATTCCTTCTTCAAAACTGTTTGACTGAATAGTGATATCAGACATAGAGTTTATTTCTTCTAACGGTAGATTTTTAAAGCATAAATTATCTTCTTCATCAAAATATTCTTTCTTTAGATCTTCATCTATTTTTAAGCCAACTTTGCGAAAACCATTAATCGGTTTAATTGCATTAATAGCACTTCTTATCGTAGATTTTGACAGTAAAATTTTGTGACATTTAATATTTTGATACTCACTTGGCAAAATACACCACAAAATCTTATTTTCTGACAAACCAGCTACCTCAAAAACGTCTTCCCCTCTTCTGATAATATGTATAAATAATTTTCTCTCTTCCTTCTTTATACTCATCTTCTTTTAATATGGTACCTTCAGAAATGTAATTAATTTGTAATGTGGTTTTAACCGATTTTATTAATCTAAAAAAGAATATTACAAACATGTTTAAATATAAATAAAAAACAAATACAAATTTAAATAAACAAAACATTTACCTAAAAAAGAATAATTAATTACACGACGTTTACCACACATTTATATTATTAAGGGAAACACACTAAAAAGAACTACATATAACAGATAGACACTGATAACACAATTATAAAATATCAACACAATTACACAGATGGCGCTAACCTAAAGTTTTTACAAATGTAACAAAATAAGCTATGCAAATCGCAAAACATATATTCCCGTAGACTAACCCATTCCTTCACCACTTAAACATTTTTNTGTAATGTGGTTTTAACCGATTTTATTAATCTAAAAAAGAATATTAAGAACATGTTTTAATATAAATAAAAAACAAATACAAATTTAAATAAACAAAACATTTACCTAAAAAAGAATAATTAATTACACGACGTTTACCACACATTTATATTATTAAGGGAAACACACTAAAAAGAACTACATATAACAGATAGACACTGATAACACAATTATAAAATATCAAAACAATTACACAGATGGCGCTAACCTAAAGTTTTTACAAATGTAACAAAATAAGCTATGCAAATCGCAAAACATATATTCCCGTAGACTAACCCATTCCTTCACCACTTAAACATTTTTAACTCATAATTATTTATTAATTACAATTTAATAAGTAATTTCTATTAAACTATTCATCTCTTCATAGTATATGACCTCCCTCCTTCTTATGTGGTGGCGAACTACCACATGTAGATTTATTCTTAACCCCCATACTTGTGATATCTACTGATAAGAGAGAGGAGAGTCCCCTCCATTATCCTTCATGGGAAGGGGCTACTATGCCTTTCACCATATTCCCCCGGCCGTTTACATCTCCCGCCTACTTAGAGATAGGAAACGGCCAGAGCCGTTTTGGGGGGATATCCAGCTCATAAAATATACAACTACTACTTATATATACTATAGTATTACTTACTATAATAAGTGTATAAGTATAATAATATTTTTACTTGATACAGTAATAACAGGCGCAATATCAAAAGATATACTAACAGAAATAATACAAACTGTTTTGTGCACTGGTGTTTTACGTGTAAGAATAGTAAAAATTATAAGACCCTTGAAATCTGTTAACTTTAAGCTTTTTAAAAGTTAATTATTAACTAAATATTACTTTATTGACTACACGGTAGGCAATAGAAGGAAGAATTATAAAATGTGATGAAAAACTATCATATATTGAAACAATAAAAGACAATTTAATACACATTGTATAGTTTCAATAATAATAATTTAAGTACTTGCATGATGACAATTGTAATATTAAATGATTAGTTAAATTTTCTCATTGTATTTGTTGAAATTGTTTCGACAGTAACTGATGTGTACTTTTGCATTTATTTTGAAAAGAGAGTGTTCAAAAATTAAAATTTTCTCTGTTGGAAACTTAATATTCCTACAGGTTTCAAAAGCTTTAGAGGGAATAACGGTTTTTCCCAGAGATGAAATAACCTGTTCTGGTGAAAGTTCTAACATATGAGTTGTAAAGATTAATAAACCCCATGCTCTATGTATGTGTCCCAATAAGTATTACATTCGCGATAAGCCAATGTTGCTCATTCTCTTATAGAAAGATTAAAAATTCCAAGATAATAATAAAAAAAAAAATTAAACATGGTGAATCGATGGAAATTATAAATTTAAAATTTGAGTGGATAAAGACCCTATTAAATATATTTTATCGCTGCATCATAATATTTCAGACATTTTCAAGAAAAACAAAATAAGAAGCCGTTCAACTTAATATGCGACGCAAGCGACTTGTCGTAACACAGTAAAATGTAAAAACATAAACTGGAGAGAGGATGAGGAGGTGGTGCCTGCTGTCTAGGTATTCACGTGCGTGTTGTCGTACAGCAGTCACCGTGCTCGGCTGACACTCCGGGTTAGCTGTGGGTGTCGAAAGGCTGTTAAGTGGTATAATTACGAGTTCACTACACGTATAGTAATTTGTAATAAATTTACGACCTCTAAAATTATTTATAATTTAAAAATAATAACAATACGTTTATCCGGCAATTCAATAGTATTATCAACGTACTTGCACCATAAGTGTTTTAGTAATGTACTAGATGATAACTAACAAATGAATCCACCAATAAAATTCGTATATTTAATAAAACTAGTGATATCAACGATCTATAAAATTAAAATTAAATATCAAATAATTAAAGTTATATGAAAAAGAACGACCGTTAATTTTGAAAGTAGTGTTTAACAAAAACTGTAACCATTTATGGTACATACCAGAGGAAATAGTTGCTCTAGCATTTTTTGACGATTCAATTTCAATCGATATAAAAAAATTAATGGTTGTATCACTTAATAATGAGTATTATTAAGAATAAGGTATGTTCGAAGAACTTTCAAAGTTTAAAAATAAGGGACATCTTAGTGCAAAAGGTAACCTCAAGCGTAGTAAAAGATAATATTTGTTATATAAAAATGAAATAAAATGGTGAAACATTAAACTAATAGACATACACGTGTGTTTCATTTACACAACAACTCTGTATTAAACAGAGCATAAAATCATTCATCATTCATAAATGATTAGGTAAAAACACTATGTTTCTAATGCTTTATGACAGCAGCTTGTTTATTCAATTTCAGTTACTGTCAAATATTCGAAGAATTTAAACGTTTCATTTTTTTAAACCCAAAAAATTAACTATCAAATTGAGTTTGATAGTTCTTAACTTTTCATCAATGTATTTTTTTTTAATAACTATACAAAGGAATTTACTTATGTAATTCTTTAGTCCATAATATATTATGCATTATGTTACTATATATTACTATAATAATTTATACAACTATTAGAATGAATAATTTAAAAACTGATGAATTCAACAACTGATTNTATTATATAAAAATGAAATAAAATGGTGAAACATTAAACTAATAGACATACACGTGTGTTTCATTTACACAACAACTCTGTATTAAACAGAGCATAAAATCATTCATCATTCATAAATGATTAGGTAAAAACACTATGTTTCTAATGCTTTATGACAGCAGCTTGTTTATTCAATTTCAGTTACTGTCAAATATTCGAAGAATTTAAACGTTTCATTTTTTTAAACCCAAAAAATTAACTATCAAATTGAGTTTGATAGTTCTTAACTTTTCATCAATGTATTTTTTTTTAATAACTATACAAAGGAATTTACGTATGTAATTCTTTAGTCCATAATATATTATGCATTATGTTACTATATATTACTATAATAATTTATACAACTATTAGAATGAATAATTAAAAAACTGATGAATTCAACAACTGATTAGTATTTAANAATAATTTAAAAACTGATGAATTCAACAACTGATTAGTATTTAATTATAAAAATAAGATAATGTTTTGTCAACAAATTTTTTTTTACTATGCACTACTAATATAACTGAGTAAAATATAAAGACTCAAAATCGTACAATGTTTTCTGTAAATATAATTATTTTTTAGTTCATTACAACGTTATTATTTATGATTGCCAAAGCGGAATAAACAATACTTATGACACATATAACATGGCTTCAAATTTTTAAACATCCACGACAGTTACATTTTGTGCTACTTTGTTTTGAATCTTATTATTATTACTATTATTTAGATTTGAATGTTCTAAGTCAAATTTTATATAAGTCACTTGCATATTTAGATAGAGAATTATAAACTAGATTGAAATATATTAAAATCTCTAATATCGTGAATTATGATGTTTTTTGGTACATCTTAAATTCAAATTTATACTATTTTTTATTAAAACCGTAAAAAAATGTTACATATAGTTGAAGATAATGCGCATAATTTTTCTTAGGTCACCTGTATACATTTTTTGCAAATCAACTTAGCAAATAAATTAGTTAAAAGATGACTGAAGTTAATGCAACGACCATAACAGCCATTGATGTTGATTAAATAATATCATATTTACTGTTATTTGGAAATTAAATTCGAAAATAGTAACATAATTTATTTAAAATACTCAACGTTAAAAATGTTATTTTTTTATCATATTCACCATATAAAGATTTTATTTTAACATTAAATATTATCGAACTTGTGTAATTTATAATATGAACCATAATAATTATAATTTGAATTATTCAAATTATGTATAGGGGAGAGCGGGGTTAGTTGTTACAATAGAGATATTTTGATCTTTAAATTGTGGTAGCATCGTGCCAACCACATGCTTTTATGAAATGATTTTCCAAGTCAAATATTTTGTGATGTTATAGATTTTATGTTATCAATATCAAAATAATTTCACATTTTTATGTTTATCCATTTCAATCGTAAATTATAGTCGGCATTTTGTTTTTTTTTTTCTGGAGCAAGGACATAAGGTAAGATATTTGTGTTATTAAATATATTTTCATTAGATATTACTCTTTCATTTTCTATTTAAAAAATTACAAAAAGAACAATTTACTTTTGTGTGATTACGCTGTAAACAAAAAATTTTTGTATGAGGCTAGTTGTTACAATTGATTAGGGGCATGTTGATACAGTGTATCAACTTGCCCCAACTAGAAAAAAATTTAATTTTTATTTACAAGTAATTAAATATATAAAATTTATTTCATTTAGATGGTCAGAAATTACAAAAAAAAAAACTAATCGAGGTACAACATCTGAAGATACATATAAAAATGCTGCAGCTGAAGTGTTATCTAAGGAAAATTCGCTGAGAAATGCTGCAGAAAAGTACCAAATAAATTTTATGACACTTCAAAGATACATTAAAAAGCAATCCAATCTACCTTTGAAAACCAATTGTAAAATGATTGGATATGTGAAACCTAGGCAAGTATTTTCAGAAACTTTAGAAGCTGCTTTATCTACTTACTTGATTCATTGTAGCAGAATCTATTATGGTCTTACTCCATTGGACGTTAAGTTGTTGGCATATGAATATGCGAAAGCAAATGATGTTGCTTATCCCAAAAACTGGGATGCTCGTAAACAAGCCTCTAGAGACTGGTTTACTAGTTTCTTAAAAAGGCATCCCATGTTATCTTTACGTTTACTTGAACCAACTAGTCTTGGAAGAATCACTAGCTTTAATAAACAGAATTTCGGTATTTTTTTTGATAATCTACATAGTCTGTATGTGAAGTATCAATTCGAAGGGCATAGAGTATGGAATGTTGACGAAACTGGTGTTACAACCGTGCAAAAACCAACGAAAATTATAGCAGAAAAAGGGAAAAAGCAAGTTGGTAAGGCNATATTAACTATCAAATTGAGTTTGATAGTTCTTAACTTTTCATCAATGTATTTTTTTTTAATAACTATACAAAGGAATTTACGTATGTAATTCTTTAGTCCATAATATATTATGCATTATGTTACTATATATTACTATAATAATTTATACAACTATTAGAATGAATAATTAAAAAACTGATGAATTCAACAACTGATTAGTATTTAATTATAAAAATAAGATAATGTTTTGTCAACAAATTTTTTTTTACTATGCACTACTAATATAACTGAGTAAAATATAAAGACTCAAAATCGTACAATGTTTTCTGTAAATATAATTATTTTTTAGTTCATTACAACGTTATTATTTATGATTGCCAAAGCGGAATAAACAATACTTATGACACATATAACATGGCTTCAAATTTTTAAACATCCACGAGAGTTACATTTTGTGCTACTTTGTTTTGAATCTTATTATTATTACTATTATTTAGATTTGAATGTTCTAAGTCAAATTTTATATAAGTCACTTGCATATTTAGATAGAGAATTATAAACTAGATTGAAATATATTAAAATCTCTAATATCGTGAATTATGATGTTTTTTGGTACATCTTAAATTCAAATTTATACTATTTTTTATTAAAACCGTAAAAAATGTTACATATAGTTGAAGATAATGCGCATAATTTTCTCTTAGGTCACCTGTATACATTTTTTGCAAATCAACTTAGCAAATAAATTAGTTAAAAGATGACTGAAGTTAATGCAACGACCATAACAGCCATTGATGTTGATTAAATAATATCATATTTACTGTTATTTGGAAATTAAATTCGAAAATAGTAACATAATTTATTTAAAATACTCAACGTTAAAAATGTTATTTTTTTATCATATTCACCATATAAAGATTTTATTTTAACATTAAATATTATCGAACTTGTGTAATTTATAATATGAACCATAATAATTATAATTTGAATTATTCAAATTATGTATAGGGGAGAGCGGGGTTAGTTGTTACAATAGAGATATTTTGATCTTTAAATTGTGGTAGCATCGTGCCAACCACATGCTTTTATGAAATGATTTTCCAAGTCAAATATTTTGTGATGTTATAGATTTTATGTTATCAATATCAAAATAATTTCACATTTTTATGTTTATCCATTTCAATCGTAAATTATAGTCGGCATTTTGTTTTTTTTTTTCTGGAGCAAGGACATAAGGTAAGATATTTGTGTTATTAAATATATTTTCATTAGATATTACTCTTTCATTTTCTATTTAAAAAATTACAAAAAGAACAATTTACTTTTGTGTGATTACGCTGTAAACAAAAAATTTTTGTATGAGGCTAGTTGTTACAATTGATTAGGGGCATGTTGATACAGTGTATCAACTTGCCCCAACTAGAAAAAAATTTAATTTTTATTTACAAGTAATTAAATATATAAAATTTATTTCATTTAGATGGTCAGAAATTACAAAAAAAAAAACTAATCGAGGTACAACATCTGAAGATACATATAAAAATGCTGCAGCTGAAGTGTTATCTAAGGAAAATTCGCTGAGAAATGCTGCAGAAAAGTACCAAATAAATTTTATGACACTTCAAAGATACATTAAAAAGCAATCCAATCTACCTTTGAAAACCAATTGTAAAATGATTGGATATGTGAAACCTAGGCAAGTATTTTCAGAAACTTTAGAAGCTGCTTTATCTACTTACTTGATTCATTGTAGCAGAATCTATTATGGTCTTACTCCATTGGACGTTAAGTTGTTGGCATATGAATATGCGAAAGCAAATGATGTTGCTTATCCCAAAAACTGGGATGCTCGTAAACAAGCCTCTAGAGACTGGTTTACTAGTTTCTTAAAAAGGCATCCCATGTTATCTTTACGTTTACTTGAACCAACTAGTCTTGGAAGAATCACTAGCTTTAATAAACAGAATTTCGGTATTTTTTTTGATAATCTACATAGTCTGTATGTGAAGTATCAATTCGAAGGGCATAGAGTATGGAATGTTGACGAAACTGGTGTTACAACCGTGCAAAAACCAACGAAAATTATAGCAGAAAAAGGGAAAAAGCAAGTTGGTAAGGCTACTTCTGGAGAAAGAGGGACAACTGTAACTATAGTCTTTGCTGTCAATGCCATAGGAAACTCTTTGCCACCTATGCTTATATTTCCAAGAGTTAATTTTAAACAGCATTTTATAAGCAATGGACCTACTGGTTGCATTGGAGCTAACCACCCAAGTGGATGGGTAACTGCATCTTCCTTTTTACAGTTTGTTGAACATTTTCAGAAACATATTTGTTGTAGTCCATCATCTCCGGTTTTACTGATTTTGGATAATCATATTTTCCATTTATCTGTAAAAGTTCTTGATTTTTGTAAGGAAAATGGTATAGTATTGTTATCGTTTCCGCCACATACTACTAACCACTTATAGCCATTGGATGTATCAGTCTATGGTTCCTTCAAAACATTTTGTCATAATACAGCTAGTGGATGGATGGACTCTCACCCTGGTGTCTCATTATCTATCTATGATATACCGTCATTAGTAAAAAAAGCTCTCCCATTAGCAGTGTAGTAAATATATGAGGAAGTATTGAATTACATCGATTTTAGTATAATATAAGTTTTACATAGTAGTAAGCAATTTTTAAACTCCTAAGCAATAAAATAATTCCATATAAAAGGGAAATGCAGGGTAAGCAAATTAATNCTGCTGTTACTGATAGACCATTGACTGCTGATTCAATAAATAATACACTACAATGTTTACAACAATCCACTAGTACACATATTACAGTAACTCCTGAAGACATAAGACCTCTACCAAAAGCAGGTGAAAGGAAAAATAATCGTACAAGAAAGAAGATGATATCAACAATTTTAACTGATACACCCGAGAAAGAGAAGTTAAGACAAGAACAAGAGGCCCGTGATGTACAAAGAAGAAAAAAAAAATTGAAGTCTAAATAGAAATTAGATTTAAAAAAAACTAAAACTAATAAAAAATCTAATTGTAAACCAAAAAACAAAAGTCTAACGCAATAAGTTCTGAAGAAGAGGATGATTACTTTTGTATAATATGTCTTGGAGCTTATTCAAAAAGTCACAAAGGAGAAGGATGGGTTGAATGTTGTTCTTGTAAAAAGTGGGCTCATGATAAATGCTGGAGTAGGTGATTTATTGTTCTACAATTGCAAAAACTGCACTTCAAATATTGATGAAGATTTTGAAGATATCGCATGAAATAAGTTAAATAAGGTTGTTAAAATAGTAACGCATAAGACTGCTGTTAACTTTTTTCTAATAAGGTTTTAAAGTTTGTTTTTTTTTGTTATAAAAAATTGTATAAAAGGATATTTAATTTTTCGTTACATAGTTTTAAAATTGTTATACGAAAGACTGATTTTACCATAAGACTTTGTACTATTACTTTTTGTTATTTTTTCGAATAATATTTATCAAATAAAATAAAAATGAATATTATAACAACTTGCCCCCAGTGTGTAACAATTTACCTCGGTTCGGGGCAAGTTGTTACTTTTTGATTTGATGAATCAAAACATTATTTTCTTTGATTAAAAATGTTTATTTATTTATTTATATATATTTGTATGATACTTAAGAATTAACTGCATAAAGCAGATGAATATTCATCCAGATAATAATTAATGTGAAATTCTAAAAATTAAAAATGTACAAATTGTAACAACTAACCCCGCTCTCCCCTACTCATGGTTACTCAAAACAAGTAATATTTTACAACTTCACACGTATTTTTTGTGAGTTAGTAGCTAATAACTAGCTATTCGATTGATAATTTAAATTATTTAAATAGTTATAAAAATAAAAGAAATCATATTTTATGTAAATTTGTAATGATAAATAAATTGTATATTATGAATACAGTTTTTTGGTGTTTTATGTTTGAAAATGTCTTAAATTAATGCAATTATTTAAATATCTTAAAATCAAAAAAATAGTTAAATATAGTTGCCCTGTGATACTCGCATAGAAACACTGATGTTTATAATAAAACATATATTAGTTTGTTATTAAATTCTTGAAGAAAGACTATTTTGTCCTTATATTCTGTTGCTGTGAACTACTATTAACTTGAAAACAATTATTTTGTTACATTGACTTTGTTGTTTAAAATACTGAAAGGATGAAGAGGAATAGCTTTTTGGTCGGTTGGCAAGATATTTGACGTGCTGCATTTCAGAGAAAACGAAGTGCAATGAAGATGGTATTTTACATCAATCTGATCCAGGTAAATTTTTAATTAAATTTAGCCTAAGACGATAGTCTTAGTCTAATCTAAATTAAGTTATATTGTTTTTTCAACATTTTCTGTAATAATAACATGATTTCCGAAAAACGCATCCGCATTTTTTTTATTCATTTTTTGTGGCTTTTGAGTTATATTGTAATATGACATTGACAATAACTAATTTTCAATTAATTGTTATAATTTTTAAATTATTAATAGCTACAATATTGCCATAGATATTATAACTATTTTAAAAATCAATTCTATGACAAAAATAAATTGTGTTAATGTTTTTCAATTGAAATACATTACAATAAGATAAAACGTAATTATTATAATGTTCTTTAAGTTGGGGTGGGGTTTTAAAAATAAAATTTACTTTATAACTTAATTACAAAAAAATCATACTAAATTAAAAGAGCGCTACATTATGATTGACTTTCTCATTGAAACTATTTTTGAAAACTAATTCTGATTTCTGATTATTATGATTACAGTTTTTATTTTGAAATAATTTTGTTTTTTGTAGTTCAATTTTACTCTTAACGTGTTTTAATAATAGATAACAAATTATAGAAATATCGTAAGTTCGTATTTATCTTATAGATGATTGTTTAAATACTCTACGCATATTATTTATTAAATCTTTAGTATGGCATTGACCTGGTTGTTTTTCGTTAAAAAAATGTTTTTTGTGCAATAATAAAAATAATAATCTTTTTTATCTTTTTGTAAGATTTCGATTTATTCTTTAAGTAAAATTTGTTGAAATTGTTTCGACAGTAACTGATGTGTACTTTTGCGTTTATTTAGAAAAGATAGTGTTCAAAAATTTAAATTTTCTCTGTTGGAAACTTAATATTCCTACACATTTCAAAAGCTTTAGTGGGAATAACGATTTTTTCCCAGAGATGAAATAACCTGTTCTGGTGAAAGTTCTAAAATATGAGTAGTAAAGATTAATAAACCCCATGCTCTATGTAAAATTCTAATTTTTAGACTTAGTAATAGTTGCAATGTTAGTAAAAAGTCAATTGGTGTTTAAGACTCTCGTACTATGACACGGTGGTTGCGAATTCCAAAAGTGTTTTTGTGGGTAGTGTTCACATTCTGTAGTTATATGCGTCACTGTGTCAATGTTATAAGCCTAATCGACGGTACAAAAATGTAATGAGATATGTGTTTGCCACCAATCCAACCCAACCAATTAGTAGATATAGTATATACGTTTTAACACAATGTGCAATGTTAAAGGTGTATTCGAGCGGCGGCATATTAACCCAACTATGACGTGTATGTCATTGGTCATACAGGGTTTCCCTTCCTTGACTAAAGTATGTATTAAAACAGTAGACCAACTATTTACCCCTACATAGAAGGGGAGGCGATGATAAAACTCATCATTAGATGATCATTATTATAATATTAAAGTAAATAAATAAATATGTGCAATATTTTACTATTTCATAAGAATTCAGTTATTTTGTAATTAAAGAGAAAATATTTATACGTTAGAAATAATATTTTATTAAATTCATTTTGATTATTAAGTTACATTACTGCGTTCGTTAATAGACATTTTTTTTAATGTGTAGATTAATTGATTATTATTATAATTACCATATAGTTCTACTATATGAATTCTCTAGTTTAAAGGTAACTACGAATACATTTTATAGTGCAAGAATGTTATAACATTATGACTAGTCTTAATATTATTCAAATTCATTTACTTTTGGGTATGCTATAAAGAAACTTGTACTAATAAATCAATGCATTAACGCATGTACATTAGTTAACGATACTATATGTTAAACTTTTGCAAAATACTATACTTAGTTCGTTAAGTAAGGAGTCTAAAAGGACAGGGAAAGGGTCAAAAATTTATAGGTAAGAATTACTCGATAAGACATTTAACATTTTGTACAAGTGTTATTCCTGTTTCGTAACTCGTTTAGTTAACATTTGTTATTAACTGTACTTGAATCAGTTTATACATTTTAAATAATCTACATTTTACTGAAATTTGTATTCGCTATTTTGTGTATTTTTAATCTTTAAAAATGAATCAATGTAATACTTGTGGTAAAATATTTTCAACTGTAAGTAACCTAATCAACATAAAAAAATTCATAGTGATGTGCGGTTTAGTTGTAATGCATGTGCAAACAAATTTACAAGAAAGAGCGTTTTAATCAGACACCAGAAACTGTTACATGGTAAGTCATTTTTCAAGATATTATTAAACATCAAATTTAATTAAGCAATATTTTGTGTTAATATAATTACACTTTATAGATGAAACCCGGCCAGTACAATTAAATGTAACTAAAAGAAATGACGTAAACCTTAATATTAATAAACCGTTTCAAAGTGTTACTATACCTGATTGTAAACCATCGACTTCGACTAACGTAAATAAAGCTAAGAAAAATTCCTTTATTATTATTATTAAGCACAGTAAATATTACAATTCGTCTAAACTTCATAACCGATTTTTCATAATTTTAAGAAATTTCATAAAAACGTTTATAACTTAAAAGCTAATTTTTTTTTTTTTTAATATATTGTTTTATTATTATTTAAGTATTATTATTGAGTGTAGTAAATACTACTAGTTGCTCAAACATTATGCACAATTTTTTCAAAAAAAAAAAATTTCAAATATTATTATTTACACGTAATTAATGTTATACAAAATATATTATCTAAGAAATTCCAATTATTTATTAGGTGTAAAAAGAAAACACCCGTTTGACGATTATTGGGGTGATAATGAAGCAGATAGCCTTTGTTTACAAGCAGAATCTAGGGGAAAAAATACAAAGAAATTTAGAGTAAATAACATAAATACTAGTGGTTTTAGTTTAATACAACAGGAGTTTGGAGGGTTACACAAGACATTTTACAAAAAGAATTTAAAACGTATTCTTAATTATGGAGTGTTTTTGAAGGAAGCACGGCCTGAGTTAATTGCTTTGCTTAAACGTCTCTTAACCGATAGCCCTATTAAGTACAGTTTAAAACTAGAGTCTACATATGTTATTCCGAATAAAGCTGAATCTGTAGAAAATAGATCTTTTAAAACTACATCACGAAGTTTGTACATATCAAGTCCTATTGACGAGTTTCTGAATGAGGATTTCAATAAACTATTACTAGAGCNTTCTATTAACGAGTTTCTGAATGAGGATTTCAATAAACTATTACTAGAGCAAGAAAAATATTTAGGTAAAGGTATTAGTTTTACGTTAGAACGGATTGCTGGTATTTTATTGTACACTGACATATACATGCCTTTTGGTGGAGGTAGTTATTTACCACTTCCTAAAGAAATTGAAAGTAAGCATGCAACTATCAATGTAAAAAATGAAGATAACAATTGTTTTATTTACAGTATAATGTCTAAATCTATAAACCCAGTAAACGCATTTCGTATAACTGTTCAGCAGAAACATTTTGAAGAGCATGGACATAAATATAATTTTTCAGGACTTACCATGCCCATGTCACTCGAAGAAATTGCAAAATTTGAAAAACAGAACCCTGACGTATCTGTGAACTTATATGGACTGAAAAAAGGTTTTGCAAAGTATAAAAATAAAACAAAAAAAAATTAGACCTCATGTAGAAAAAAATATTGTTATACCTTTAAGAGTGTGTACAGAAGAAAAACTTGATAAACCCAACCCAACTTAATAACAAATAATTGTTATGACAAGTGGCGCGTTTTAAAATAGAATTCTCACAAAGTTGGAGAAACGTTAAGAGCAAAATAAACTGAGTTTACAAAACATTATGATAATTAGTTTTATCGCTCACGTCAATGATTTAAATTTGATTAAGGTAGATACCGATAAATAATTTTTTATTAATCAATGACTTCCTGACCAAATGGATGTCTAGGTGGCATCAGCCAATAATTACAAAAAAAAAAGATAAATCTAAAAAACATAAAATTAGGGAAACAAAAAGACTTATTAAATATCAAATAGAAGGTCCATTTAAGCACTAATGCTTATTTATACAATTATTCTATACAGTGACTCTACTTAGGTTACCAAACCATACCACTAACATTCGTA
Organism: Daktulosphaira vitifoliae; assembly: GCF_025091365.1. NCBI lineage: Eukaryota > Metazoa > Arthropoda > Insecta > Hemiptera > Phylloxeridae > Daktulosphaira > Daktulosphaira vitifoliae. The sequence continues at coordinate 1,761,638 of NW_026099574.1, forward strand.
AGTCCTTCAAAAATTGTTAAGCATACTACATTTTTGCTTAATATATTGTAATTCATCGAATAACGTTAAATTATGTTAAAGATAGGTAAATTATTTGTATTATCAAAACCTTAAGATTTTACTGATAACAATCACTTGTTCTATATGAACATGAACACTTTTCAAAACTTTACCATTTTGTAAACCACTGTTTAACCATTGATAAATATTGATATAAAAAACATCTGAGAAACAACGATTTGTCAAATAAAAGAAAACAACGATAACGATATTTTAAGCGATTTATGAATGAACCATCGTAACCGCCAATACACAACAGTTATTCAAAGAGCAGCAGTCATTTGTAGGAGTCACGTGTATTAATACTTTGCCTGAGAAGATGCCTTTTTACTCGGTTATTTTCCGAAAGAATAATACAGGAGCTATTACGGATTGCTGGTAAACTATTAATTTTTTCTGATTAACTATTTACCATTTACGCATGCGAACTCATATATTTTATTCTTAATCTATTATAAATTAAACAGTAACAAACTAAATTATTCTTTATTAATAATTTATGCTCAAATTTAAAAAATTATACAATTTTATTCGAACACTGATAACAAATTAATTGTGTAATATTGTTCTATTAATTAATTCATTTTTTTTTGTACATTATTTAAAATTATTAAATCTAATTTAAAACAATTTATTTCATATAGACAATTTCGATTACCTTTTGATTTTTATTTAATTTTGTTGTATGATGTTTATATTTATTTTTATAATTAGTTTAATAATAATTATCAGTGGGGTAATTATAATTTTATTTATAGTAATAATTATTCAATAAGGGGTACAAATAAAAAAAGTTATCACTACTCAAAAATTTAAAAAAATAGTATGTATTCTAAAAATATTTTTTAGAAAAGGAAATAATTAGATTTAAAAATCCGATAAGCCTAGCTTGGAAATAAAATATGTTAACTGATGAACCAAAATTTGTTAACTAGTTAAGAAGCAGGACGCATCAATCTTTTTTTTTGTATATTTAGGCTAGTCTGACCTGGGTATCATAATTAAGACCATTTGGTACTCTGAAATACACATTACATATAAACACGAATAATGGCAATTTTTCTTACTTCTTGGGAGTGTTCCGCCGTTATTTTTTTTTATCATTATCATACACCTTTATATTATAATGAGATTGGAATAACTTTCAAATTACAACACCGTTGATTATAGATGATATTATCTGCAGATTTATAGATATTTTATGTTTTCATACGTATCACAAGTATTAGTAAAAGGGCGGAGAAAGCGGGTCACTTGTCACGGCCCCACACCAAAGATACATAGTAATGGTAAAGTAAGGAATTGGTATGATGTGGTTTACATAAAAAATGTTTATTTCTCTAAATGAAAAAGAATTATATCCTCACCATATTATTTTTCCCGGAATTGTATTCCCTCTTAAACTCTTCCCCTGACAAAGCGGCTCCGTAAAACCTAGCGCTTGCATCACATATTTAAATCCAGTGACGTGACTACTAAAGATGCTTTAGTAATCCCAAACTAGACTTCATTACCCCTAGGTTTTAGTACCTTCTCTGAATTTTATTAACTTAAGTAAGTTTCATCTAAATATTTTTATTTGTAAAAATTGACTATTAAATTTTTTTTACTCTATATTTACATTATATTACTATTGTAGCAAATAAAATCATTATTTTGAGTATGCTGGGACATTTATTAAATTATTTATTTATTAAACCAGTAAATCTTTAATCTAATAAAATCTTCAAAAATTAAAAAAAAAAATGAATTGCAGTTATCATGAAAATTATTAACTAACAAAATTAGACTTCATTGAAAATTAAACAATATGTTTGTAACTTTAAAACATATTATTGAAAAAGTAATTTACAAACAATAGTACTATAAACTATTCATCTGAGCAGCGATAAATTTATAATTTTCCGGTTCGTAACAGGGCCCATTCTACTCGTAATAAAAAAATTATTTGAACTTCCAATCAGACCTATAATACAATGTAAATTAATATTTAATGTTTTCTTTGCTGTTTTCTTTTACACGATAACCAAAATTTATTGTGTGGAATTCTTATTTATAAATTAAGTAGCATTAAAAGTAATTTACAGAAGAAAATTTAAAATAGCAATATTTTTTTATCTAAATATATCACAAGAAAGAAAAACATCGTGATTGATAATAACATTGGTATTTCGATTTATGAGATATTCTGTAATTTTATAGACAAAGATACGGGATTTTAAATTAATTCATTGTTCTATTTATAGACATGCTAGGCTCCTTGAAGCCATACTTATGTTTATCATTTTAGAGTGGTTAAAAAGAACATTACTTTATTGAGTATATAACACATATATTATACTGTTTCGGAGAATTTTTGATAGCTTGTATTCTAATAATAACGTTTCTATATGGTTCATTGGATGTGTTTTTCATTTCATTTATATATTTTTATTTATAAAAGAAATTGAAAAAATACATCCAAAAAGATTCTATTTTTATTTAATGTGACAGTGTTTTAACAATGTTCAATATAGTAGTATTGAAACATAATAATAATAATGATCAGTTTATCATCATTCTATTTACCCAATTTTACATGCTTTAGTAGATCCAGTAGGGCCCTCTTTCACATGTTAGGGAGTCAATGATGGTTAGGCCAATGATGGTCGGAACGGGTATCATGACCGGCTTCCACTAAAGACTAGATACCACCACCAATAAAAAAATCACAAGAAAAATCTTGTTTGCACCCTGAGGATCGAACCCGGGGCCCCGTGCGACGAAATATGCGTTTCCACCCATTAGGGCCACGCCAACCCCTAGTATTGAAACTTAATAAAAAACGAATTTTTTGACATTAGTTCGAATAAATACTTATATTATAATTTTAACACTTCTTTTTAATTTATTCAGACACTTTGTTCTGAAAAGTAGAACAATTTCATTTTTAATTGAATAAACATCGACATTTATTTTATAGAATCTGAGACTAGAGAGTGTATCACCACTATAGACATAAGATTTTAAAATTCTTGTACGAATTTATTCATGAAAATTTCAATATTTATTGAAACTTCATGATAGTTGTTCAAATTTAAAGTTATTGAGCATTAATAATGTAAATAATTAGTAAAACAAATTTTAAAGAATAAAAAACTAATTTTGTCTCTTGGTTAAATATATATACGTGGATAGTTTTAACTCACATTATTATTAAAAATAAATTGATGGTTTGAATGAGCATAATTAAAAGAGAAGCCATTTTTATAAATCCAGTATTCCTAAGTACTTTTCCAATATAGTTAATACAAATAAAAACAAGTTATGGGTGCCAGAGATCCCACTAAGTCGTTTCTTACATATGTCTTTTATTCTTTCTGGTGGCAAAATCAATTGATTGTCTGTCACTGTATTGATACAGGATAAGATCTCTTTTTAACACGCTTATATTAGTTTCACTTGTATGTTTGTTTGTCGTTTGTTGTTTGTTTGTAAGTTTGTAACTCCACGCGGCACGTGTTATTATGTCGCGTATCCCGTCGTGTATGACCTTGAGACTATACTGTTGTAATGCATTCGTCCCACCCCGCTCCCCACTCGTAGACAACAATATTTTCTAACCCGTAGACGCGCGCGCGTCATCAATTATGTATATATATAACGACTCGTGCCACCTTTATCAGCCGTCGCCCTATTATGAGTATTTGACTGACCAACACCTCGCGTTATACGCCGCTGTGCAAAGTCCAGCAAGCGCCGCACGCCCGACGACATTCCGCCGCAAATGATACCGTAGTCTTCTTCCCGTTGTCAAAGTGACAACGTCTACGATTCGATCCGCACTCGCGCGGCGTCGCTATCAACGCTGCTAACCTGTTGACGTCCGAGGAACACGCCGGACAACGCGTCGTCGATGCCAGCGAAAGTGCCGCGATATTATGCGAAGATTATATATTAATATTTGTACGTATATGCGTATATGTTAATATTCATTTATATATTCCTACAGCCGACGCCTCTGCTGCCGTATATGCCTCGTGTATAATGTTCCCTCCGCCATGCCCGCCCACATNTGTATATATTCTAATTACTATTCAAATTTATGTATTAATACGCTTTATTCTCATTAAGAGATATATAGGGTATTTATTCCGATTACAAAGGATGATTCCCGTATCGTCATTTTACGTCACTACCTCCACGTTGCGCGCCTGCTGCTTTCCTTGGATGTGGTAGCCGTTTCTCAGACTCCCTCTCCGGAATCGAACCCTGATTCCCCTTTACCCGTTACAACCATGATATTGATAGTAACTACTATCATAACATGTAACTAAAAAGTGAAAAATAAATATAGTTTAAAAAAACTAAAAAACACGCTTTTAAAGAACATCGAACTAAAAAGTTAAAAATAATTTTTAAAATAAGCGTAAAACAATAATGAACGAAAAGTACTAGTATTATTGTGATAAAAGCGTGGGTGCTTTGTGCTATATTTTTCGTATATTGAGCGCCTGACACTTTTATCAAAATAATACTAGTATTTTTTGTTCATAATTATTTTAAAAATTATTTTTAACTTTTTAGTTCGATGTACTTTAAAAGCGTGTTTTTTNCTTTTTAGTTCGATGTGCTTTAAAAGTTTTATTAGTTTTTTTAAACTATATTTATTAAAACTAATGTAAGGGGATATCATACTCAAATTTGCCGACATCACAAAAATGTAATATATAATACAAAAAAAGGGATACTTTTAGGCATATTGGCATTAAAGTGTTTTACCATAATGATTTTAATCACTGTCAAATCCTTCAATAATTGAGTAAGTGGTATTTATTTTAAAAAATACATTTGTTACTAATTACTAAAAATAATATAATTAACACTGAGGATGCCTCATATTTTTAACAAAAATAAGCTAGATAAATTACATTAACGTTATATGTAATAATCCAGTGTATTCTATTTTTAACACAAATATATTTTATCAAGTTTATATGTATTAAATTATCAAAGTGCATTTTAATAGAATTAATTGACTATTAAATATTATTTTATAGGAAGGTGGCCGAATTTTGGCGTGATAGTAATCCAAATAGTTTTGCAAAAAAGTTTTATTCATTTGAACAATGCGAAAACTTTATAAAGGAATTAGGTTTTACTATCATGTATAATTTTGAAAATTTGATTGATGAGGATAATTCTAAAAAAATTGAAATAAATAAATGCTTATCTGAAGTACGATTTAAAAGTGTATTATTTTGATTATTCCAACTTTTGTACTTTGTGTAAAGTAGCTTCTAAAATTATTTTTTTCAGGTTTTAAACAGTTTTACTGATTTAACTAAATATGTACAAGAAAATATTCCGAAAAATTCTGAAAATCTCAAGATATTAAAGAACATTCAAGAAGCCACAATGAGTAATTTGAACAAATTTGTTATAAATATTCAAACCCCAGCAGGATATATTAACTCAAATGGCAGTAACCAAATATTAGTACCTCTTGCAGAAACCAATAAGTGAGTATTAAATATTTTTTACAATAATCATACTTAACTGATTTTACCAATAACATACAGCATTTGTAAATACAATATGATAATGTTGCTAGTTTAAGTAAAATATTTTTTTGTAATAATATTGGGGTACAAAACAAGGTTGCAAACAATTCTAATTTTGTTCTAAAAAAATTTTTTTTTAATACAATTTTTTATTTTATCTTGCTATTTATTGACATTATGATAATATTTTACTAATTAATAATAATGTAATAGTTTTAGCTTGTGTTGCTGGTAAGGTGGTCGGTCAAGAACTACCTATGCTCACAGACCTGTAGTTCCATTTTTGGAACCTCCAACTGAATTATAAAAATTCAGTTTCTTCACATAAGTGCTTCTACTAAAAGTTGTTTCCATTGTTGAATACCTAAGACAATATATATATATACATATATGAGACGTCATACTAGTACACACCTTTATATATTCAAAGAGTTCTACAAACTATGACGCTACAAACGTAATTTAAACAATTTAATGTTAGAAAGTGATATAATATAAATAAGATAATGAAAAGTCGGTAACAACTTTTTATTAAGTATTTCAGAAGTTATGAAAATGTTTATACTTCTGTATGCGAGGAAGTGCGACAAAGTGTTAGATGGTGATAATAAAATAATATTAAAAAGTTTTATAAAATAATTATCATGTAGAAAGACAAAATGTAATTAAAAATTGGATAAATAATTTTTTATTCGACCTGAACATCAGTTAGTTAGTTTGGCCCATAATTAATGTCAAAATATTTTTATGATTTTAGAACAACAAGAAATAAAAGCTTTTGAGCCGAATTGCCAAAGAAATTTAGAAAAATTTTGTTAAAATTCAGTGTATCATTATTTTTGTAATTTATTTTATTTTAGCTTCGATGCGAAGGTGAGGAGGTATTAATTTTACTTTGATGTGTTTTTTTTTTTTTTTTTTGTTTCCATTTGTNTTTACTTTGATGTGTTTTTTTTTTTTTTGTCTGTTACCATTTTTTCTCAGCTCTCACCGAAATTGCTTTCTTTCAACGATACGTCAAAAGATCACAAATCGAATCTAGTCGAAGATATTACCCTCAAAATTTGAAAAAATTTTACCTCATAACCCGTAAATGGAGGAAATCAATATAAATTTTTTTTAATAGATACCTTAGGTATTTACCTATCATTTGGTAATTTTTTTTATAAATCTATCCCTTACCTGCCCACAAAGGGGATTTAAAATGATAACTTTTTCACAAAAAATTGACTTGTCTTCGTGGTGAAAATGGCTAATAGAAGTTGATGTAGCTTTTGTAATTATCTACCAATTTCTTAGAATTAAACACTATCTACAGACTTTATTTTGTTTTCACAATAAAAATGGCTACCGTATGCTATTTTTGTGTTAAAATTCTCGATTTTACATTTTTAATTTTAAAATGTTATAAATTTTTGAAAAATGTATAAATCAATACAATTTTTTTATAAGAAATAATATTTATATACCTCTTTCATTCGACATACTTCTTTTTTAAATCGGACCATTTCCCTTAATACAAGGGGGGTTCAAAACATAAAAATGCATATAGAAAGTAGAACTTTTTCAACTTAATTTTTGAAAGTGTTCTTGAAATACTGACACTATATATATATTAAATTAAAGCTTATGTAATATACTTTATTATAGAAAAAAAAATTTTGGTCTTTAGTTTGTTTTCATGGTGAAAACTTACATCATGGTTAATAAAAAATAAGATTTTTATAAAAAAATTCTTTTTTATATTTTTAACTTTATAATGCTATAACTTTTTGAAAAATGTATGTATCGATTTTTTCATTTGACATACTTTTTTTTAAATCAGACCATTTCCCTTTATATATTTTATTATAAATATATTACACATATAAATCATTAAACTTGTAGTTAGGATATAAATAAGAAAAAAGAGATCATGTAGCTTTTGAAATAATCTACCAATTTCTTAAAATTAAATACTATTTACAGATTTGCATCGAAGCGTTTCTTATAATAGTGATTTTAATCACTGTTAAAAATCATTATACTTAACCCAACCATGCCACGTCCCCACTGTGCTGGGTTTTTTTTATTACAAGAATTTATATGTATTTAAATTAAGTATGTTTTACTTTGAAGAAATCTAGTTGATAAATTAATAAGAATTTTTTTGAATGGAGTTAAAACCCTCAACTATTTTGTATTTGCCACTGTATAAGTTAAAAGTAATGCATCCTTGTAACACTTACAAATATTATTATTATTGTAACAGTTTATTAAATAGATATTAAGAGAAAAATTAATTATTAATTTACCCCAAAACATATTTCAGTAGACAAGAAAATATTTCAATCAATCAAAGTGAGAACATGAATTTGGAAAGTAATGAAAAATGAATTATTTTTAATTAAAAGCTACAGCTATTGAACTAATATACTCTTTTACTTTTAAGAGGATCTGTTTCTTTACGATTTTGATGAAAATGTTTTAATCTACATTGATGGTGTTGTCACAATAAATGAATTCAAAAAAGCATCAGCAGGAGCTGGTGTGTTTTTTAATAATGACCATCATTTGTAAGTTTGTTTTTAAAATTTAATGATTTATAAAAAGTGTTCAACATTTTCAACTTAAAAAATAATCTAAAATTAATTATTTTAATACCACAATGAATGTAGTTTGAATAACTTAATAAATTGCAATAAGACGACTCATCATTTTTTTCCGAATTTTGCATTAAATAATTTTTGCTTTAGTTATCTTTATTATTTTACACTGGTTCAAATGCATAATTTATGTTATAATTTTTAAAATTTATACTATATCATTGAAATTTGTAGAAATAACACATTTTGAAAAATTATCCATCAAATATGAATAAATAGTGCAATCTATTCTATATACCCATTCCGCTTATTCTAATTTAATCTATGACTAATATTATACATTTTTACTATTTGTACTTTACTTAGATTGATAATTTTATGTTTTTCTTAGGAATTTGTCAGTTAAAATACCGGGCAGTCAAACGCTTAATAATGCTAAAATATATGCTGCAATTTTAGCTCTTGATACTGCATATAACGTTGGTAAATTTGAAATTTTATAATTGTAGTATTTATTAAATTTCTTTAATTTTAACATTTTAATAATCTACTTTGAGATTGGCATCTTTCAATAAAACAAACAAATATTAATTTAATAAAAAAAAAAAAAGAGAGAGAAATCCACTCTTATTATTCATAATTTTGTTGAAATATACATTTCTATATTACATTTCAATTTACTAATTAATTGTTATAAAATATATTAAAGTTTTTGGTGTAATACTAGATTATTTGATTTATTTTCAAATTCTATATTATATTTTTAATTCACTTTTTTAATATATATTAAAATATATAAGATGGAAAAATTTATGCTTATAAACAGTGCTTAATGTTAAAAAACTATTAGAGTGGGACTTTATTCATAATATTATTTTGAGTGTTCCACATATCTATGAACGTTATGGGGTGGAAGGAATACACCTATGAGATTTGCATCATTAAAGGAATAATGCTTTATTATTCCTTTAATGATGCAAATTTGGGTTAGTAAAAGAGTACCATCTCCTTAAATAATTATTTTAAAAATCATGATTTTATAATTTAGTCAGATACTTAGATAAAGAATAAAAAATTTTCATTTCTCTAATTACTTTTTTATTACGTGTATAAAAGAGTGATTTGATAATTAAAAAAATAAAAATACAGTTTTTTTTTCTTAAAAGTTTTAATACTTAAAATTGATTCATTAGTTTTTTAATAATCAAATGATAATTTTTTATAAAGTGTTATCATTTGAGTTAACAACAAATTAATGAAAACTATATTTCGTTACAAGTTATTATTATTGATATGATAAATTATTTTTAAGTATTAATTTTAGTTTATCAATTTATATAAGTTGATATAAAATTAATGTTTTGATCAATAGCTACTATTATACAAAGCCAATTTAAAAAAAAAAAATTTCATTTATCGTATCACATTGGTAATTTTGTCTCTAAAATTTAGCGTCCCAGGAGTCTTAATATATTGTTAAATGGGACACATTGTTAAACATTTTTAGAGATACTATTTGTTTGTCCTACTTTACACCCTGCTTACAAAAAATATACAATAGGATGATATTATCAACTTAAAATAATGACTTTAAAAATACAGATTATATAACTAGCTAAATTTTACAAGAATTATTCTAGTTATTAAAATTTTTTTTTTTTTTAGACATCAAAAAACTTTGCATTCATACTAATTCAAAATTTTTATTCAGTTGTGTTGATTCGTGGATTATTCGTTGGAAAGCAAATGGTTGGATTACAAATTCTAAGACACAAGTTAAAAACAAAGAAATGTTAACAATTTTAGATAGTAAAATAAAAAAATTTCGCTCAATTAAATGGGTAAAAAAAAATTTTCTTTTTCTAATTACAAATCATTAATCCATTCTTTCACTTTAGAAGTTAAGCTTAGGAGAAATAATAGATGAATTACCATACATAGATGGAGCACAAAAATTAGCTAAAGATGCAACTCTACCTAAATTCAAAAATTATTAATTTAGATTATTTTATTTAAAATTACTTACAAGATTTTTATCATATTTGATATGATTGAAATAATTTTTTATTTAAAGTTTTTTTATGTAAAGTCAAAATAAAATTTATAAGAAATATTAATTTTTTGTATAATTTTGTATTTTATACAATATCATAATGGGTATTTATTTTCAGTTTAAAACTATATTGTTTTATTTTAAAAAACATATTAGCATTTTTATTTTCTATTTTTTAAAGGTTTTTTTTTTAATTACAGAGTGTAAAATATTTATTTTATTTTATCAGTTTATTTATCAAATGTAAAATTTAGAATTGATTTTAAAAGACAAAAAAAATTCTATAAAGTTTTTTTAATTGAACAAAATATACAGCATTTTATTTTAAAAATAGATAAATTAACCGTTATATATTTTTTATATTAAACAAGAGAATTGTTATACTTTTTAAATGTTTTACTCTAGTATAAATAATATTTCATATAAATAGTTGTAACTCCACAGATAGCATCATAACATATAGGCTTAGGTAAATGTATTCTTTCCTTATCATATACTTTATTCAATTTATGGATGAAAACTTTAAAAATAAATTTGTAGTTACCTTACTCCATTGACGGAATAATTTTGATTGGGTCATATTAATCTAATACTTATTTATCATGATGGGAATTTTTATTCATGAGTATAATTTAACTTTAAAAAACAAAATGTTAAAATTTGGTCTGATTTTATTTTATTGTGTATGAAATATTCCCTTTTTATTATATAATTAATTATAACTAAAATAATTATTATTTTACTGTTATTCGTGAGTATATCTACAAAAAAATATCTTAATAAAATAACTTCGTTTTCATATATGAAAATTTTAATAATGAGTTAAAAATAGATCCTACTTAGCAATTTTGATCGAAAATAGTAACTTTTAATATAAATTATAATAAACTTATAATTCAATTTAATTAATGTTAACTAAAGTATATTATGAAAACTTAAAAATTGCTTTAATCTTTATAAATGTGTAGTGTACTCATTCAATGATTATAACCATTATTATGTATTTAATTACTGTGTAACTTAAAATAAAAGTATCAATTGTTTTTTAAATTCGTGTAGTATGGTAATTTCAACACTAAAAAGTGTTGTAAATAAAATACAGTACCAAAATTACACTTAATTAAAACAATCTAACAAATCTAACGGCACTTAAACTACGCATTAATTTTTTCATACAAACTGCAAAACTAAATTGTATAAGCTAACAATAAATAAATAATCTAATAATAAATGGTAAAATATATAAACATTATAAAAAAAACTATATACTACGTACAAAATAATTCATAGAAAATGAATATTGTCATAAAATACTGTATCCAATATTTTGTCATCTATTTATTATTTCTATTGCATAGAAAATTTTATTACCTCAAGTTAGACTTAATGAAGAAGCCCTTCTAAGAATTGTTTGTAGAAAAAATTAAAACAATTAACAATAGCACAAGGGTAGAGGGATTTGCCAGAAATACTACGGATGATAGACAGTGTCGGTTTGGCCTACTCTGCTGATCGACAATATCCAAAGGCCTTCTGAATATTTTTAAATAATGAAGAAAACAGTAAATTATATACTGAGTTCTGAAACATAAGCCAGACCGTTACTGTTGATTGAATATATATATTTAACTTTTTATCTTACCTAAGAAGGTATAAATTTTACCATATCTTTATTTTTTTGTATTCATTACTAAAAAATCTAAAAAAATACGATTTTAAAATCGATAAATTTCAGCATTTTAACTTTAAGGCAAACCTGAGAAGTATTAGATTTTAATGATGGGTTTTTTTATGTTTATCTATGACAATGTTCATCTCTCATCAGACCGATTTTAATGAACAATATATCAAAAAATCCAAATTATTTTGTAGCTTCCTGTGGTCAAATAAACAGTCAGATTTTAAAAAACAAATATCCAAAATAAAAAAAATATACCTTAAGTGTTTATAAAAAAATTTGTTATGACCCATTTATTAAAAAAAAAAATGGTAGCACAGTGGGGTCGAGACACAGTATCGACGTGGCATAGTTGGGACAAGTATAGATGATATCTGACAGTGATTAAAATCACTATTATAAAAAACGTTTTGATGCATATCTGTTGATAGTGTTTAATTTTAAAAAATTGATGGATTATTGAAAAAGCAAAATGAACTCTTATTTTTTGTTCTACTTTGACTACCATTTGCGCATAGAAAATGGGTCGTCAGCACAAATTTTTTTTTAACATCTAGTACATAAAATAAGCTTTAATTTAAAATATATTTTAAAGACACAGTATTTCTGGAACATTTTCAACAGTTAAGCTGAAAAAGTTCTACTTTTCATATAAAAATTCAAAAATACTTTTCTTAACTTAGAAGAGGCAAAATAAGTATAAATTTATATTTAATGTAAGTTAGATTCACGTTAATTTTATATTAATTGGTAGACTTATTACTATGGCAAAGTCTTATAAGGTATTTTAAAATAAACAAACAAAAATAGAATTTTTTTATATACGATAATATTTTTTTGGCCGTCGGGTTATTTTGAACATTTTGAACCATATCGCCGCCGCTTATCACGTGGCCAGCTCGTCAACTTTATTTAGTGTAAAATGTACTATTGACAAAAATAGGTTAAGTTTATAAATGATGTTTTTTGTTGATGTTCTATGAAAAAGTAAAATTTTTATATAAATTACAAATTGTTACATTGTAAATTGTTAATGATACTAAAAATTATTTGTTATTTAAAACCTGCAGACAATAATATTGTTTTTTTGTTTTGTTTTATATATCACTCAGTCGGTTTAATTAAATTGTTTCAGTCACACGGATGACAATAGTAATTTTTAACTCAAAAATTACATGTATAATTTTAGGGTGTATTATGTTGATTTGCAACTGATTATTGATTTTAAACTATCTTTGTAATTATTAATAATCACATTTATTGATTATGATTTATATTTATTGCAATTTTTTGACATTTTATATTTTTTTATTTATTATTATAATTGAATTAATAATACATTTTTATGTGAGCCAATGACTACAGTCTTCCTTTATTATTCATTTGAGTTCATTCAAATTCTTCCTTATTCATCACCGGGAAAGTGCGATATTGTCCCCCCCCCACCGGTATTAACAAATATCCTGTCGTCACTGCCATCTGTTTACCGAGGAACGCGCCGTTGGGCATGAGCTCTACCGAGATGGTGGCCGGCCCCTCGAACCCGAGGACCGGCTAGCGCTCAAAAGGATGACCATGCTCCGGTAGCGGACTCGCCTGTCGGAGGAAACGACGAAAGACCAGTGGAAAAGGTCCTTTATAAAACCCTATTGGTTGGACAGGTAGGTGGAACGGATACACTGTGAGATGTCATACAGTTTCACGCAAGTGATGTCCGGCCACGGCTGCTTCAACAAATACCTTCACGGTATTCGAAGGGCAGCCGCGCCGACGTGCGACCACTTTTCGGATCGCATGGGAGAAGCAGACAGTACTCTGCACATCCTCTTCCGGTGTGAGGCGTGAGCCCAGGAGTGGGATTCTTTGGAGTCCCAAATTGGGTCCGTGTTCCGAGTCGGATCCATGGTGAACCTGATTTTGGGAGCTGGAAGGCGTGGAGGCTCGTCTAGGCGATCGCCGAATCCGTCTTGAAAAAGAAGGAGGAAGCGGAACGTCTAAAACAGAGGCAGCCATGCCGCCCCGTTCAAGAGGACATAAGGTGTTGGTTTAGACCGACGCCTTAGGATTTCGTGTGTTTTGCCAACCCTGCTTTTCGCATTTTAACGGGAGAGACCACACCACGTTGTGAATCAGCTCTTGATTAATTTCTATCTTATTCACAACGTGGTGGTGTGAATTATAAAGACGGCGTGGGCCACCCTGAAGTAAAGCCTAACGGCAGTTCCAAAGCGGTCCACATTAATGCCGGTCGAGAGAAAAAAGGGTATTAACAAATATATTAAAAAAACAATTAAATTAGTTTTACTTTAATTATTATATTATGGTAACACATTATAGCCAATAACACAATGTTATTAATATTGTTAATACCAAAGATGGTCTTAAAATTGATATATTATTATATTATTAAGATGACCTCAACACCAAATGTCAACCGTTTACCTATTACATTTTACTATTGACCCATTTTGAATTATACTCATTTTAATAATTAAATGTTTACTATCTTATTGCTAAACTGATTATTTAATATTAAAAATACATTTAAAATATTATAAGTGGTTTGTAGATCATACAAATGAAGATTATAGCACATTGCATATGGTTGAGATGGTTGTAAAAAAAATTGATAAATAAATTAATTTAATTTATTTAAACCCAACTCTTCATAGTAAACTTTTATAAATTTTTTAGAAAATTCAACAAGTTCGTTACAAACAGATGAAAAATTGTTGGTATTAATTGACTCAGGTATGTCAATATTTAACACTAAATTTCGTAATGGACACTGCTTTTCAATAGTTTTCTTTAATGAACGGTTTTTCATTTTGTTATATTTTAGAAATTCTGCGAAATTTTGTACGTAAGTTCTTGCGCAATATATCATTATTTCCTTTTTACTGATATAATTTTTACTATCCAAAATATCCAGTGAATAATTTCCAGAATTTATTTCCTCAAGTAATATTGTTATTGAACTACACAAAGATTTTAAATTTGAATTGCCGTTGTCATGAAAGTATTCTCCTATTCGTTTATTTAAAGAAACCAATGTTTTATACATTATATCAAACATTGTAGTTGTCTTATGAACTGTATCAAAAATTTGTCGCACTAAATCTGTATATATTACCCCATAAATATTTACATTTTTGGTTTCGCAAAAATCTAATACGAAAATTACATAATTGCAATACTTAAACAGTATTTCTGTATAAATACACTTGACCAATCTTAATATATGTTGTTTTTTACAATGATAATTTAGTTTATCTGCTGGGTGTCTATGAATACGGTCTACGCTTATAACTTGATCATTATATACAATATTAATATTTTTCAATGATTTCCATCCACTTCCTTTAGTAATTTCGTTTATTAGTTTGATTCCCTGCTTTTGACTAATATTTTCGTATAAATGAATTGGAGGTGTGATACTACAAATAAAAATATAGTGTGATTTATTAAGTATATTTCTTCATTTTTTCGTTGAATAATGATTTTTTCATCAAATGTATAGATTAAAATTTAGTTCATATTTTTAAACCATTGTAAATATCAAGTTTATTATAAGAAAAAGTTATTCCTAAGGTTAGATTTATGGGTAAATTTTGAAAATTTAATAGGAAACTATTACTACTTCGTTTGTTATATAATGGGGAATGAATTAAATAAAATGCTGACTAAAATTCATAACTATTTCTATAACACTATTTTGTAGACTATAAACATTTTCAAGAACATTTTTTTTTTTTGTTTATCATAAATAAATAAGGGAAATTTAGGAAAACGAATACCACCATAGGCAAAGTGAATAATGTTAATATCGGTTTTGTAAACTTTTTCATTAATTAAATATTTCGTGATATAAATAGATACTCATTATTTCTAAAATTATTGATAAAATTATACTTTGAGTACATAAAAGTCATTATACAGTTGATAGTTTTAAATAGCCACAATTATTGGGAAACTCAGAAAATATGATTTTTTCGTCTAGTTAGTGCACCTAATAACACTAATAAGATACTTAAAAATAGACTTGGTTCTATTTTGACATGAGTATGCTAATTTGTAAGTTTTCCCTATTACTCTACAATGTTTTCAAATAGATTTTCTTACCTTTCCTCATTTAATTCTAAGACTTGTTCAAAGCCAAGATTTTCGTATAAATGTGTAGAAATTTCATTGTAATATATTTTAAGCCATTCACTTAAATAATGACTCAAATCAATGTTTTTATTTTGTTGTGTTTTATAGTGTTGTAAATTCTCTTCAAGAAAGCACTTAGGATTACGATTGTGAACAACTGAATTATTTTTTTTCTTAATATTTTGGTAGATCTCTTGACCTTTTCCTTCAACAAAACTTTTAACACCTAAAATAATCTCATGAGCTTCTTTTTTTGTGTTTGGATCGTTTAGATCGATATAAATCAGTGTATTTTGTTGACTTTTTAATGTTGCATATTCTACAAAAGTATAAATTTCATCTACTATAGGCACTGAAAATGTTTTTTTCCATTTCGCTAATAATTTAAAATCTATGTTGCTAAAATAGTCCATTACTTTGTATAACTGTTCAAACATCATTTTCGAATTTTCTATAACACTCTGAAGTAAAAATGTACAACGTAATAAATTATCTCCCTGGTTACAGTCATAATATTCTTGACATCGGTTAGTTATAGTGTGAATATGATCAATAAATGTTTTGATGACCTCTGCGTACAAATAATTCAATGTATGAATTATAGCATCGAATTTTTTTGGTAGTGTTATACTACTCCCTTTACAAATAACATCTTTAATATTAAAACTTATCTCTGTAGAAGAGTCGTACTTAACTTCCAAATGCTGCATAAAATCCCATCCAACTTGTTTACTTATATGATCCATTACTTCTGACAAATATTTTTCATATATTTTTGGTCTTATTTTACAACTTGTAAAGCATTTTGAAGTTAAAATCCACAAAGTATAACAAATAGAATAAAATAACTTGATTAACATGGTTCACAATTCAACACACAAAAAAATTTTTATTTAGTAAAATTGTATTAGAATTTATTTCTTTTCTATGTAAAATATAAATTGTAGTACCTAACATATATATATATATATATNTTTTTTATTAAATGTGTGATATTTATAAATTAAAATTTTTATGAGTGCTATACAAATTAGGAAAATACTTATCAGGAATGAAATTATACGGAATAGTTTATCATGGAACAATATCTAATAGGAATTTTTTTTTAAAGATGGTTATTTAAAAGTAATCTTAAATGATATGAATGATTTTTTTAAAACCGTATTATTTTGGAAAATATTTATCAGGAAAATATCCCTGAAAACAGTATTTTTAAGAACAGTATTAGTAATGAAAATATTTGTTGAGATTTATTTTGGAAACTGTATTCACATTAATAGACATTGATAAGGAAAATAATTATTAGCAAAATATACTTCCAAATCATACTAATCGGGAAAATAAAATTCAGGACCGTTCTGAATTAGAAAATGTATTATTAATTGAAAATATGCAACAATTTTTTTCTATAAATTAAATTTAGTTGGTTATATAAAATAATAGAAAAAACTGAATAAATTTAACTATTTAATCAGCAAAAAAGTGTTCATTTTAAATTGAAAAATCTTTAGTTCAATAATCAAAACTATAATCCATGTTATGACATTTTTCCACATTTTTACTTAGAAGACATAGCTCGCGCTGGACTAATTTTGATGAACAATAGATCAATATATCACAAATCGTATCTAGTCGAAGACATAACCCTCAAAAATCGAAAAACTTTCTTTCGTTCACCGTAAAATGGGGAATCCTCCAAAAAATTATAATTTTAGAAATCGGTAATATTAGACATTTTTTTTCTTAAAACTGCCATAAGTTTTTTTAAAAATAAACAAATCAATATAATTTTTTATTTTATATTGAAGCCTTAGGTACTTACCTATCATATGATATATTTTTATGAACATTTAACCCTTTACCTGCCCACACATGGGGTTTTAAATGGAAACTTTTTAAAATACCTGACAAGGGGAGTACACTGATTTTCATAAATATTATATAAATTTCATTGACATAGCATATAAAGTTACACTTGTTTAAATTTTTTGCTTCTTTTAAGTCGAGAAAAATAACTTTGAAATTTAAATTAGCTTAAATTACTATTTTTTTCGATCGACGAATGCGTCGTACGGTTGCCGAATCGGTAACACCTGTATCATGCTTGGGGTATGAGGTTTCAACCCGGTTGTGGCAAAGAATTTATTTTGCATTTTTTTCTTAATTCTTTTTGAGTTGGAAAAAATGTTCATCTCATTTAGATTCCATAACTTAATTCAATAATGAATATCAAGGACTCCATCATTGTATTCTCCCGTAGTAAGAATTTTCTTATTCATATTAAAATTATTTTGTTAGGTGGTTTTTTTAAGGGCTGTCATTTATTTTCTCAGATCTCACTTTACTATTTTTTTTCAATGATACGTCAAATGATTACAATACGTATCTAGTTTAAAATATTACCCTAAAAAAATTAAAAAAATTTCAACTTTATCAAATAAAAAGTTACTTAGCTCACATTCTACATATATACAATAAAAATCATTATTATCTAATATTTTTTAAGTATATATTATAGAATTAAGTATGATATGATAATAGGTGCCAACTATAAAATTAAATTAAATAATTTTACTTTATTTTTTATTAATTTCTTGATTATGGTGTACTACCAATCTATAAAATTATTTGGTAACATGTTACTGTTAATGATTATTGGTTACATTATTTTATAATGGATTTTTACAAATAATCAATTTTGGTTTCGGTGTGAAGCTGAGCAGGTATTCATTTTACCTGCTGCGTTTATTTTATTTATTTATTTTTTTTGTGTTTTTCACTATTTTTTCTCAGCTCTCGCTAGACCGATCTTTCTCAACGATACGTCAAATTATCACAAATCGTATCTAGTTAAATACATTACCCTCTAAAATTGAAAAATTTTCATTCATTCCGTAAACGGTAGAAATCCTCCAAAAAATTATGATTTTTAAAATCATTCTTAATAATACCATTTTGAGCTTCGATGCGAAACTGAGAAGAAATTAATTTTACTATTATTTGTTTGTTTTTTTTTTTTTTTTTTTTTTTTTTTTTGCCNGAAGAAATTAATTTTACTATTATTTGTTTGTTTTTTTTTTTTTTTTTTTTATGTATGTTGCCATTTTTTTTCAGCTCTCACTGAACCGATTTCTTTCAAAAATACGTCAAAAGATCACAAATCGTATGTAGTTGAAGACATTACCCTTAAAAATTGAAAAATTTTCCCTCGTTCCCCACAAATGGGGGAAATATCCAAAAAAATTACAAATTTAAAAATCGGTATATTTTGTCATTTTTTTCTTATAACTTCCATAACTTTTTCAAAAATCAACAAATCAACATAATTTTTTTTTATAGATGCTTGATATCATTACCTATCATTTGATATATTTTTTTTGTAAATTTGACCCTTTATCTGCCCACAGGGGGGGATTTAAAAAGACAACTTTTTCACAAAAAATTAACTTTTTCAACTTAACTTTTGAAAATGTTCCGGAAGGTCTGACACTTTTATATATATCTTAAATTAAAGCTAATGTAATATACTTTAATTTGAAAAAAAAAAATTTGACCTCTGGACTTGTCTTCATGGTGAAAATGGCTACCGAATGCTATTTTTGTGTGAAAATTCTCGATTTTATAATTTACATTTTTTACTTTAAAGTGCTATAACTTTTTAAAAAATGTATGGATCAATACAATTTTTTCATGAGAAGTAGTATTTATATACATCTTTCATTGGATATACTTTTTTTTTAAATCAGACTATTTCCCTATATATGGGGGGGCTTCAAATATAAAAAATGCATATAGAAAGTAGAACTTTTTCAACTTAACTTTTGAAAGTGTTCCGGAAGGTCTGACACTTTTATATATATCTTAAATTGAAGCTTATGTAATATACTTTAATTTGAAAAAAAAAATTTGACCTCTGGACTTGTCTTCACGGTGAAAATAGACATCAAAGTTAATAAAAAATTACGATTTTTGTAAAATAATTTTTTTTTATATTTTTAACTTAATAATGCTATAACTTTTTGGAAAATGTATGGATAAGTAATTTTTTTTTTATATAGATGCTTGATGTCTTTACTTATCATTTGGTATATTTTTTTTATAAATTTGACCTTTATCTGCCCTCAGGGGGGGATTTAAAATGATAACTTTTTCACAAAAAGTTAACTTTTTCAACTTAAATTAAAGCTAATGTAATATACTTTATTATGAAAAAAAAAATTGACTTGTCTTCGTGGTGAAAATGGCTAATAGAAGTTAATGTTGCTTTTGTAATTATCCACCAATTTCTTAGAATTAAACACTATCTACAGATTTTCATCGAAGCATTTCTTATGATAGTGATTTTAATCATTGTTAGATGAAATCTATACTGGACCCAACTATGCCACGTCCCTACTGTGTTAGGTTTTTTAAATTAAACACTATCTCCAGATATGCACTATAATGATATTGGAAGTTATATCTTTTTTAAGAAAACATTTTTTCATTCATTTAATGATAAAATGAAATTTAATTTTGTTTTCTTAAAAGTAAAGAATTAGTTGAGAATGTTATAAATGACCAGGAACGCTCATTAAGTTTACTAAGGCTCTGCTAATAGAAACTGAGTGCAATCAATGATAGACTTACAAAAATACATATATGTAAAATTAATACCTTCTCGGCGATGCGAAGATAAAAATTAATGAAACCGTTTGCTTTTTGATAATTACAGCTATTATAAAATCTAAATTAAAATTGTTCATTCTCAAATATTAAGTAATACAAACTTTTATCTACTGAAAATTATTGGAAGTACTTTAATTTTAGTTTTAAATAATGCAACTTAATGTTATGTTTAGTAGCTTGTAATTCATAAAAAAAAAAGTAATAATTAAAATGGAAACTCAAAACTATATGTTTTCTAACGCATTATTTAAATTTACAAGACTTAAGTACTTGTAAAAATCAACATAACACATAGCGACGTACACGAATATAACACATGAATTACACTACTTGATATGTATTAATTACCATAAAACAAATCTAAATAGCGGGAATAAAATTTAAAAAATATATTTCAGTATAGGTATAGTAGATAACCATTTGATTCTTTGAAAATTTTCGACGAAGACACTCAAAGTTTGTTGTTAGGTTTGACGTTAACTATAAATTTTCCTAAAACGTGTAGAAGTGCAAAAATGATTGTTGATGAAATGAACATAAATGATCAAAGAGATCACCAATTGGATCTCAAGTCGAATTCTAAAAATCAGATTTATAAACGTAAAATCGTGTGGTTCAATGCCATAGGATTTCTTATTCTTCATTTAGGCGCGTTATATGGCTTTTACGTGTACCTGACGTCAATCAAATTCCTTACTATGGCGTGGAGTAAGTAATAAAAAAAAACATACCTTATGTGATAATTTTAATTATCTTACTAATGCGCAGTTTTTTTAATTTACAACTTCATTATACTTAATAACAAATACGGAGATTATACACAGAGGGAATCACGCCTCTTTGAACTAGCACTATCAATATTTTATAAAGCCAATATTTGCGAAGCATGTCTCTAAATTTTTTTTTTTTAAATTGTAAAAATTTTATCATTCCTCTAAAAAGAGTTTTAAATGATTCCGCATAAAACAGTAAGTATTTATGTACAAAAATTATCTTTCTCAGTGTCCGCCTAGCCGATTCTATTATTTGGCAATCATAGAAAATACTTGGATATTTTATTACTCCAAGCGAATACCTTAAGAAAAATATATAGATATCTATGGAATGGTGCGCGGGTACAATATCAAATTTGTACCGACGTCAAATGTTTAAATACTATTAAAGGAGTATCGTTTCCATTGGCGTAACTAGGTAGGAGTTTAGGAGGGCAACGATTCTGAAAGCTTAAATTTTTCTCTTCTTGACGTCATGATTTCTATACCTTTGTAATTTTTATATTTGGCTACTTTCATATTTTATTATGGTTATTTTATATTGTGTTTATAATATATTTGAAAACCTATAGTAAATTAAAATAAATAAATAAATTTGTTGTAGTATAAAACAATTCGTGTCTAGGTGGCTTATTTTTAGGTATACATAAAGAAAAAAACCCAGCACAGGGGGCTCGCGGCATAGTTGGATCAAGTATAATGATATCTGACAGTGATTAAAATCACTATCAAAAAAAACGCTTCGATGCAAATCTTTAGATAATGTTTAATTTTAAAAAATTAGTGGATTATTCCAAAAGCTACATGATCTGCTAGTTCCTTATTAATATCCTGATTAAGATAAAGTATGAAAAATGAAAAATGGAATATTAAAAAATATTATTTCTCAAAAAAAAATTATGTTGATCCATACACTTTTCAATTAGTTATAGCATTATAATGTAAAAATGTAAAAAATAAAATCGAGAATTTTCACACAATAATAGCATTCGGTTGGGTTTTAGCCCATATAGCTCAATAGCCATTTTCACCGTGAAGATAAAATAAAGTCCGAAATTTTTTTTTACCATAATAAAGTATATTACATTAGCTTTAATTTAAAATATATATAAAAGTGTCAGACTTGCCGGAACACTTTCAAAAGTTAAGTTGAAAAAGTTCTACTTTGTATATGAATTTTTTATATTTTAAGCCCCCCATATATATGGAAATGGTCTGATTTAAAAAAAAAGTATGTCCAATGAAAGATGTATATAAATACTACTTCTCATGAAAAAATTGTATTGATCTATACATTTTTTAAAAAAATTATAGCACTTTAAAGTAAAAAATGTAAATTATAAAATCGAGAATTTTCACACAAATATAGCATTCGGTAGCCATTTTCACCATGAAGACAAGCCCAGAGGTCAAATTTTTTTTTTTCAAATAAGAGTATATTACATTAGTTTTAATTTAAGATATATATAAAAGTGTTAGACCTTCCTGAACATTTTCAAAAGTTAAGTTGAAAAAGTTAATTTTTTGTGAAAAAGTTGTCTTTTTAAATCCCCCTCTGTGGGCAGATAAAGGGTTAAATTTACAAAAAAAATATATCAAATGATAGGTAAAGACATCAAGCATCTATCAAAAAAAATTATATTGATTGTTCATTTTTGAAAAAGTTATGGCAGTTTTAAGTAAAAAAAATTCGAAAATTAGCGATTTTTAAATTTGTAATTTTTTTGAGGATTCCCTCATTTACGGAGAACAAGGGAATTTTTTTCAATTTTTAAGGGTAATGTCTTCAACTAGATACGATTTTTGATCTTTTGACGTATCATTGAAAGAAATCGGTTCGGTGAGAGCTGAGAAAAAGTGGTAACAGACACAAAAAAAAATAAAATAAATAAACGCATCTTAGTAAATTTAATACCCTCTCAGTTTGGCATCGAAGCTAAAATACAAATTCTTGAATTCAAGGCAGGTTTCTCATTTGTGAAAAAAAACAAATAATGTTCTTTTTTTGCTCAACATGACATACATAAGAATGGGGTTGTCATATAAAGAATAGCAACTTGGGCGTTTGCCTCAATCAAATTTTTAATGAAAGCTGGGACCGGTAAATTTTTACTTTTGCTCATACTTTGAGCAAGAGTATGCTATTTCCTCGTTAAAAGTCAATATATAATTATCAAAGAAATAAAGTAAAAATGACTTTATTTAATTAAAAAAACACTTAATATTTCATATTTAATTGCAGTAAAACTTTTATAAAACGAAATGTCATGGGATACAAAAAAAATTCGTGATATAAAAAAATTCATTAAATAGAAATACAGATTTAAAAAAAAAAAATTTAATTGCACTACATTTAAATTTTGTATTATATTAATAAAAAACATACAAATTATACGTATTATTATACTTTAAGTATTTCATTTATAATCAGTGAGTTTTGTTTGCTTATTATTTTTATAAATTTTAATTTTTTTGTAAAAAGTTTCAAATTCATATTGTTTTGAAAAAAATGTTCTCGGGAATATTTCCTTGTTGTCTAAAACCATTTTTCGATATTGAAAAAGTATTTTGTATCTCTTTTTCTGTAAATTTGGGTAGAGTTCTCTTCGTCGTCGTCTTCTAATTGACTAGAATTTTCTTTTTTTTTAACTTCTTCCACAACACTAATGTTGGTGAGTTAATTTCTTATAAATAGTAATATTTTCATCTATATTCAAATAATCTTGTAAAGTAACGCCATAATAGTGAAATAACTCACATTGTCGTTATAAATTTGGAAGTTTTACATCAGTTTCAATTATTTCAATATTAAATCCCATACGTATAGAATAAATTACGTCAATATTAAAACTGCAGAACTGCAGTAAATTTACCGACTTTCCTACCAATACTTATTTCTTCGGATACAATAAATCTATAGGTATTTTAGAACAAAAATTCATATTTGATAGTGACAACATATACAAAAACAGAATTATTATTGATTAGTTTATCGTTATACAGAAACATCAGATTTTTTATACAGAGATAAATTAATGCATGATTAAGTATGAAGATCATGGTTCTCAAAAATGTTTCGTTAAATAAAATATTTTGATGAATGGAAGTTTTGTATTTGAAATACAAAAGAAAACCGATTTAACAAGTTCTTTCTTGTCATTATATCAAATACAACAAAGATTCTTACTTTACAAAACATTATTTTTCAAACAGGCCTAGCCCTAAAATAATAGAGAAAGTTATTTGATAATTTTATTTGTACTGTTACAAATAAAAATTTGAAACCGTAGTTACTAACATTATATTCTAAAATTAATTATGTGTAAGTTCAAAAACTTACAAAGTACGTTTAAAGTAAAAATTTTGATAATCGTTGTCTTTGGTTTTAGTCCTTACAGCCACATTTAATAGAGTTTTTTACTGAAATTACTTTTACAATAATTGTAAAAGAAATTAATTACATTATATACATGATTTAGCAATATATAATTATTATGCATTGGGTATTCAGTAAGTAAGTAAACAGGCTTGTTGTAACAAACAATAAGAACAATAGAAACCTATTTCCTTACTTACTGAACACTATATATTAATATATTATAAATACTATATCAGGGACGGTGTAATTGAGTCGGGAACATGGCAGTTTCTGATGCGCACTGTATCGGGTACGAGACTCGGCCACCGGCGGCTCCATTTGCTAAACGAAACATCAGTTTAATGATTGGAGTTGCCATCCCTCTCTTTGGCGATGAACTAACCACCCATTCCGGAGTATGCTTGGTTAAGAAACTTCCTTTTAGAGGAGGCCAAAATCACTCTCAATGAACCGTAAAAAGCGAAAAAGAATGTTTATTATAAATGATTATTATATTATGGTAATGTCTATACTAAGTACAATAGACATATGGCTTTTTATGATGATGGGTCGGTCTAAAGTTTTCCCTATTCTAAGAAATCTAAAATGACGCAACTGCTTAAGACTTTTTCGCACATTAAGTAGGTTTCAAAAATGGTAGGATTTTAGCCCCATACATTCAAATTTCTTGTTACACGTATGTTCGTTGAAAATTATACTAGTATATTATTTATAATTTTTTAATTTTTTAGCAATATTTTTATCGATATCAAGCGCTCTTGCTGTGACGATGGGCGCTCACAGACTATATACTCATAAAACTTTTAAAGCCAATTGGTGGATACGTTTCTGTTTAGTTTTTGGACAAACAGTTGCAGGACAGGTAAGATATACTCTAAAAAATCGATAAATTTTTTATTTATTTATATTTCTAGAACTGTTTATATATTTGGGTCCGAGATCACCGAATGCATCATAAATATAGTGACACTAATGCCGATCCACATAACGCAGCCCGTGGATTCTTTTTTTCTCATATTGGCTGGCTTATGGTTAAAAAGCATCCAGATCTCATCGCCAAAGGGAAAGAAATTGACATGTCCGATATCGAGGCTGATGCTTTAGTAATGTTTCAAAAAAAGTGAGTTCATAATATATATGTGTGAATAAAAATAATAATTATTTTTTTTTATATATATTAAAATTTACTTAATTTACAAAAGTATGAGGAACATTGAAGGATATTAAAGAATAAGGAATCTAAATTAATCTTTCGATGAATTTTATTTTAATTAAAAATAAAGATAACTCAACCATCTAACAATTTATAAAAACTCAGTTTATTAATAGTAAATTACCTTTTCTTCTGATATAACCAATACCTTAAATTGTTAATATTAATTATGAAATAATTTAATAGTTTCAAATCATAAAATAGTAAAAAAAAACAGTACTTTTTCAGATAATTACTGAATCACTTATTATTGGTTTGTAATTCCCGATGTACACATTGTGCTACGATAAAACAGTTTAAATATTTTTTTTTTGCATTTCTGTAAAATTTTTTATAAAACGATAAATATAATTTTCTTAATATTTGGTACTGACACTTCATAAAGCTACCTGATAGGTGCTTTAGGAAATCTTATTATATAATAGAACAAGGAAAAAACGCTTATCTAGGAAAGTTACTTAGCGTGCTCGAATTTTTAAAATTTTATTTTTCAACGAAAATACTCTGTTATGAAACATTGAAAAAAGGATTCGCGAAGGTCGCAAAATTTTCGCCGCTCACCCACGTGCGTTTTAATCTTTCGACCGTTTTCAAGAAAAATGCTCAATGACGCCAGAGTTTTGTGACTTAAGGTTTGAAATTTTAACCAGATTCGGTTAAAGACATTTCTGAGATATCATAAAAATATTAATTCAATCCGTTCATTTTTCACCGTTTTACAAGCTTTTTTTTATAAGTCCACGCGCATATTTTAAATACGGATATTAACTCCTTTTTGCGCATTTATATATTGAGACTGTGAGTTTGTAGAAAATGGATTTTTAAGTAATTTTTCTCAATTAATTCATATTTAATATATATTATAGTTGTCATGTATGAATTGATTGCCCCCCTTGAACCAGCTCGGTTCCGTTGTGGCTAAAATTTAAAAGAAATATTTTTGAATCCTTTACATATATTAATTTAGTTAACCCAAAATTGCATGAAAAAATTAGTATTGGATCAAGTAATAAACAAACATTGGATAACAAACCACGTTAAACAATTCTTAATAAATAATTATTTATCATTACAAGTTTTTTTTTAAGTTCCTGTATAAATAAATAAAATACACAAATACAAATAAGTGTAATTGTAGTTTTTCACTGTGGGAGTGCGGCGGCGAACATACGAAAAATGTTGATTATCTTTTTCAAATTAATTATTAATTATTTTTGTCATGAACAAGAATGATTCCGGCCTTCATCCTGGGTTTTTTAATGAAATGTATAAAAAATAGGCATCAAAATTAATAAAATGATATATTTATGAGAACTATCTTTTATAATATTATACCTTTGTCACTATTTTATTGCTCAAATTCTCAAAAAAAATGTTCATACTCGATTAAAAATATTAATCATTATGATATATTCTTAGGCATTACAACTTACTATTTACTATCCTGACGATCATTGCACCTATGATGATTCCTACTTTGTGGGGAGAGACGCCGTGGAATGGATTCTTTGTTTGTTTTCTATTTCGGCTTATATTAGTTCTCAATCTGACTTGGTTGGTAAATAGTGCAGCACACCTTTATGGGAATAAACCATTTTCACAGTAAGTTTATATATAAAATAAAATTATTTTACACCTGTGGATATAAAATATCAATTTACAAATATTTTTTCAGTGTGCGCGTTAAAAAACTGCCCTTAAAAGTGATAAGCTTTTGTTCGCTTATAATGCTTGTTATACTTATGGTTTATGGATACAACTATAAACGTTTTAGTTCCCTAATCGAAGAAGTATCTCTTGANTAGTTTATGGATACAACTACTGGGTGATCCATTTAACATTGACCAGCAAATATCTCAAAAACTATTTATTATTTTAATAATTTTTTTTTTTAATTATTTTAGTTACATAAAACTCTACATTTATCCATGATCAGATAATTTTTAGGTTCATCCCTTATGCCTTAAAAGGGTACCAACTTTTTTTTTTCAAATGGAAACATATATTTTTAGTTAGATATATTGATATCTAGTTATGAGTTTTTTTTTTTATAATTTTTAGCGTTTGAATTTTTCATTTAAGTCGATTAGTTTACATGTTATTTCACTTTAAAGTTTTGATTTTTTTTACCTATATATATGTATAAAACGGGTAGACTTGTAATACAGGTAGTTAATTGTAGCGGTTATGATGGCTCGTAAAGACACATATTAGATAAGATAAGATATTTGCTGGTCAATGTTAAATGGATCACTCTGTATAAACGTTTTAGTTCCCTAATCGAAGAAGTATCTCTTGAAAAATTATTAATATTGTTAATTAANTGGTTTATGGATACAACTATAAACGTTTTAGTTCCCTAATCGAAGAAGTATCTCTTGAAAAATTATTAATATTGTTATTTAATAATATTTTTAGGACGGGAAAAATTTAATTCAGAACCCCCAAAAATTTTATACTAGTTGTGCCTGTGGTATCGTTTCTGTATATTAAATTAAATACATACTAAACATTAATATATAATGTCTTAAAATAAAATAATATTTCTATAGGTACATTATTTTATTAAACGCGAATACATGAGAAAATAATTTATATACAACTCTAAAATTAATTAGACTGTTTGCGAGAAGGGATAAAATTAAAAATTGTAATTTTTTAGGAATTGATAAAATATTTATATTAATATAAATAAAACAAAAAAATTTTTATACAATATAATTATTAAATAACGTAAAAATGTTAACATTTTACTAAACCACAAAACCCATCTAATTATTCTATTCATTTCTAATATATTTATAGTATTTAATTATGATGTTGATACATTATATCATATTATATCACATTTATTACATTATATTAGAGAAATTTATCCAGTGGAAAACGTCTACGTATCTATGTTTGGTTTGGGTGAAGGATGGCATAACTATCACCATACTTTTCCATGGGATTATCGAGCAGCTGAATTTGGGCAGTATTTTAATTTGACTACTAGTGTGATTGACTATTGTGCTGACCAAGGTTGGATTTGGGACAAAAAATGTGCCACGTCAACTATGGTGAAAAACAGGGCTACCAAACGGGGGGATGGAACTCATTATAAGTATGGCCAAGAGAAACCACTAGAAGATATGCCAGATGAACAGTATGAAGAACTCTTTTGGATAGACGAACGATTTAAACAATCGAAAAAAGGCTGATTACGCCAAATTATTTTTACTATTTTTGGATTAAATTATTTTTCTTCTAAAATTTTTATGTATATATTATTTTTACTTAAAATAAACAAATATGATAACGTTGCAAACAATATTTTTAAAGTTTACAGCAATAAGTTGACTTACCTGTATTTAATGATAAACTTAAATTATTGATAATCATTATTTCAAAAGGTTTTGCAAAGTGAATATGTCGTTAATTATTAATTTTAAAGAATAAATTGCTTTCAAAGATTATTTATTATATAAATTTATTATTATTACTTGCTTGCACACTTTGAAAAATTATGTCATTTGTAATAAAATAATTTGATATAAAGAGCTTTAATTATGATAAATGCCTAATAAGAATTCATGATTTTTAGCTTCGATGCGAAGCTGAGAAGGTATTAATTTTACTATGATGTGTTTTTTTATTTTTTTTTTTTATTTTTTTTTTATTTNTTTAGTCATTTGCGGCTCGTGACTTAGACGACGGGACGATCGCATCCCCTACTAAAATTAATTAAAAAAAGAAAATTTATTGTATATTCATAATTATACATTTTAAAAATACAAAATTTTAAATAGTAAAATAGTTATAATACATTTGTTGTGTACAAAGATCATAGTTGTTTCCCTCGGTGAATGCGGGTGCCTTGTATATACAAACAGTATTTGGACAACCTGCAGTGTCGTCCATACAGTAAAATATTAGTATATTACTATATGGACAATTTATTTCAGCTTCTATGCGAAGGTGAGGAGGTATTAATTTTACTATGATGTGTTTTTTTTTTTTTTTTTTTTTGTCTGTGAACGCTCAATCTCAGGTCTCGCTGGACCGATTTTGATGAACAATATGTCAAAAGATCACAAATCGTATCTAGTCGAAGACATTACCCTCAAAAATTGAAAAAAATTCCCTCGTTCCCCGTAAATGGGGGAAATCCCCCAAAAAATTACAAATTTAAAAATCGCTAATTTTCGATATTTTTTCAATTTTTTTTACTTAAAATTGCCATAACTTTTTTAAAAATGATCGAATCAATATAATTTTTTTTTTT
>NW_026099574.1:1793662-1795172 GCF_025091365.1 Daktulosphaira vitifoliae
TATTTATATTTATATATTATTAATATATATGTATATATATATATATATATATATATATATTTATTCATATATTACACTTCTAAATCATAAAACTTGTAATCAGAATATAAATAATGAAATAGGAGATCCTGTGCTTTTGGAATAATCCATTAATTTTTTTTAAATTAAACACTATCTACAGATTTGCATTGAAGCGTTTTTTATGATAGTGATTTTAATCACTGTCAGATATCATCTATGCTAGACCCAAATATGCCACGACCCCACTGTGCTACTACCTCACTATGCTGGGTTTTTTTTATGAAGTTACCACCTTAAAAAATTTAAATGTTTAATTAAATAACATAATAAACTTTTTTGTTGTTATACCTGAGAGTCAAACTGTTTTCAAATGTTGATAAAAAACTGATGAAACAAAACTAATACCAAATATTTTTTTTCTTTTCAATATCTCATAATTCTCAAAAAATCTGACTTCAATATAAACTTATACGAAGTCAAGGCAAATTTAAATCACTTTAAGATGGTAAATATCCAAAAACTTGATTTCTAGGAAATATTGGGCATTAAAGTCAAAAACCCAGCACAGGGGGGTCGCGGCACAGTGGTGACGTGGCATAGTTGGATCAAGTATAATGATATCTGACAGTGATTAAAATCACTATCAAAATAAAACGCTTCGATGCAAATCTTTAGATAGTGTTTAATTTTAAAAAAATTGGTGTTTTATTCCAAAAGCTACTTGATCTGCTGGTTCCTTATTAATATCTCGATTAAGATAAAGTATGTCGAATGAAAAAGGGTTTATTAAAAAATATTATTTCTCATAAAAAAATTGTGTGGATCCATAAACTTTTCAATAAGTTATAGCATTATAAAGTTAAATATAATATAAATAATAAAATCGAGAATTTTCACACGAAAATAGCATTCAGTAGCCATTTTCGCCGTGAAGACAAGTCCAGAGGTCAAATGTTTTTTTTTCAAATTAAAGTACATTACATTAGCTTTAATTTAAGATATATATAAAAGTGTCAGACCTTCCGGAACANTTAATTTAAGATATATATAAAAGTGTCAGACCTTACGGAACTTTTCAAAAGTTAAGTTGAAAAAGTTGTCATTTTAAATTCCCCCTTGTGGGCAGAAAAAAGGTCAAATTTACAAAAAAAATATATCAAATGATAGGTAAAGACATCAAGAATCTATCAAAAAAAATTATATTGATTGTTCATTTTTGAAAAAGTTGTTANCTATCAAAAAAAATTATATTGATTGTTCATTTTTGAAAAAGTTATGGCAGTTTTAAGTAAAAAAAAATCGAAAATTAGCGATTTTTAAATTTGTAATTTTTTTGGAGGTTTCCCCCATTTACGAGGAACGAGGGAATTTTTTTCAATTTTGAGGGTAATGTCTTCAACTAGATACGATTTGTGATCTTTTGACGTATCATTGAAAGAAATCGGTTCGGTGAGAGCTGAGAAAAAGTGGTAACAGACACAAAAAAAAA
>NW_026099574.1:1795217-1839591 GCF_025091365.1 Daktulosphaira vitifoliae
AAAAAAAAAAAAAAATAAAAAAAAAAAATAAACACATCTTAGTAAAACCAATACCTTCTCAGCTTCGCATCGAAGCTAAAATCATACAATTTCCGGTAACAAGTGCCAATTGTGTAGTATTTTGCATAGCAACTCAACATCTACATTCTCAATCAAAACAAAATTAAATTATAGATTATTTAATGTACTATACAGAATGTAATTTTTCTTGGTTATAATAAATCGATCTACTACCTATTTGAATAATGTTTGGATCAAAATAAAATTTCTAGAGATAATAAATAAAATAATTTATAACTATCAACATCTTTTTTTGAAAATCCTATCATAAATCAAAGTACTTGGAAGGGGCAAAATCGCTATACTATTTTTTTTTAAATACGCACCGAAGCGTTTTACTTATAACATAGAGTTCAATAAGTCATACTATCAATGAATACTAATTTAAAAATATCTAGATTAAAAAATATAACAAAAATATTGCACTTAATTTTTGTTATATTTTTAGCATTATAAAAATTGTTAGCTATTAGCACCTCGCCAAAAGGGCCTGTGCTCATATCAGCGTTAAAAACTGACAACTTTTTTTGCTCAATGGTGTGCCCAAAAAAACTGGCCAGGGGCGTCTAAATTCAGCTCTGATTTATACATGTTGTATCTTTTACACTCAATTAACAGAGACCATAAAAGGGGCTTAGCTTATAAAAAAGAAAACCAAAGACCATTTTTTGATATGAATAATCACATTTTAACTAATGTTGGGCATAATCAAGATATTTCGATTATAAGTAAAATAATCGTAATTTCGTAAATGAATTAGTATATTTTAAATTTCAATAATAGTATACATACATTATACATTAGTACGTAGTATTATTGAAACATCTTATGCATATTTCTTTACTTATACTTAATTTAATAATTTGGTTATAAGTTATAAATGTATTCAATGTAATCGAAACATACTCAAAATCATTAAGAATAATCGATTACTATTATCAAAAGATTAAATGATTTTAATTTCGACTGAAATTTCAAGAGATTCTCTGGATTACTAATAATTCGATTATGTCCATCACTAATTTAAAATATGGATGGATACCATTAGCAGTTATAAAATTGGTGGTCTAGTAACCGATTTTTTTTAAGATTATTAAAAAACCAAGACATAGCGTTAGTTTTCCATCACAGTAATAAGAGGGCGGCCTAGTCAACGG
The DNA here is from genome assembly GCF_025091365.1 of Daktulosphaira vitifoliae. Taxonomy (NCBI): domain Eukaryota; kingdom Metazoa; phylum Arthropoda; class Insecta; order Hemiptera; family Phylloxeridae; genus Daktulosphaira; species Daktulosphaira vitifoliae. The sequence continues at coordinate 1,796,435 of NW_026099574.1, forward strand.
TTTACCAAATAGACAGTTACTGTAGGTCGTAGTTATACAATCCCGAACAAGCAAGAATTACTCAAGTACTCAGGTCACTATTGTAATCATTTGGGGATGAACTGTATTTTGTACCGACGGAACGATAGTGTAACAACCAACTGTAATCGGTCCTACTCGTTCCACCAATGTACTTGTTACTTTGGACCGATTACACGAGTACCGGACTCATCACTAGTTGATTATGTAGCAGCAAATCCCAATGCCCCGGGATCATATTTTAAAATACGATTGTGCATAGATGAGTTGTACTTAAAACTAACATTTATATTTTTATGTACTTGCATAAATATTTATATCATATTCAGGCATATTATGACAATATATAATGACATATAATGACAATTCCTCCGAAAAGTATTTGCCCTAGTAATGTATTTTATAATACAATTCGGCTAAATACTTTACCAATGAATATTTTTCTCGGTAATACATTTCGATATAACACTATCCCGTGTAATGTCATTTTTCGGAAATATGTTAATAAATTGTTACGTTTTTATCAATTACTATTCTTATCAATATTTCTGTACTGATAAAATTTTTACCAAAAAAAAATCATTCCTACCTATTATATTCCCGATTCGTACGCGAGGCCGATTTTACAGATAAAATAAACATCACGAATACGGAAATTTTCTCGTTTAATGTGTATTTTTACAGTAGTATGAATTGAATAAGATTTTGATTGATGTTTTATAATAAATTGTAATAAAATTGTAAAATTTTGTAAGAGTCAAGAAATGGGTCGTAACAAATCAAAAAGTGGAAAGGCTTCAAAAATGAGGCGCCATTCTTCAGTGTACTAAGAAATGATAGTTTTATTAAACTGCCTACTTAATTTATTGCTTCTTATTTCAGAGATGATTTATCTTGTAGACCATACAGATTGCCAATTGATAGAAATCAAATTCGAAATGAAGATGCTATTGATTGTCCACAGAATGGGCATGAATATCTTTATATGGCTAGGTATTCCATTTTATATTGTTGCATTTAAAATTTTAATTAGGGTAATAAGGTATTAATTATAGAAAAGCAGATGACAATTTACCACCAGTTATGACTGCTACTAATGTAGAATTTCAACAATTTATTAATAAATATCATAATAATGCACGTGATTACATTGTTGTAAGTATTCAATATTTTCTAACACAAACTTACTTTTAAGATAGAACACTTAAGATAAAAATTACTTTTTTTAGAATATATTTTAATAAGTATAAAATAATATATTTTTTGTGGTGATAATTTTGATTTATTGTAAATATATATAAATAAGGTAATCAGAGATATATTAAATTGGTCATGTGCATATATTATAGAATATTCAATATATTTTTTTTTTTTTAGTTATCTCGCACAAATAAATGTACCTATATTACCTATTTCACATATTAGTTACTTAAAGAATATTTTACTTAGAATTGTCTGATGTGATTTTTATCTAAATGGATTATAAAATATAGTATAAAAATAAAACTACAACTAATTTGGAAACAAAATCATGTATTTATCAAAAAATATTTAATACATGATAAGTGAATTACATTTCAAATTATTTTTGTTAAAATATATAAAACTAATAATAATTTAGTTTCGATAACTATGACTAATAAATTCATGGCTTACCAGAATTTTCTCAGTATATAGGTAGGCCTGTAAGGGACTAATTATTATCATTAGCTGATCTAAAATTAAGATTTTAACGATTATGATTTTCAACTAGATATGAGCTTGTATTGATTAAATAAAATATAATCTATTATAATCATAAAATGATTTAACAGAAATACATTTTTTTAAAAAATTAATCTCATTTTTTTTTAGATACCCTTTGTATTATTTACCTAATCATTATTTAAATAAACAAATTTGAGTGTTTAAAAACCATTAGTAATATAGCTATTTTATTGTCCATAAAAGTATTAAGAGTATTAAGAATTAATTAATTTAATATCACAATCAACTATTTTTTAGATAAAAATATTTTATTAAGAATTAATATTATTAAAAATAAGTTGAGAATATTTTTTTTGTTTTTAATTACAAATCTAATCCAACCTTGAAGAGGCCAGTAGATACAGTAAGATATCAAATTGATTATATTATGACTAAACAACACTTTAAAAATCAAATTAAACAATATAAAAATTTATCCTGATGTTGATATTTATAGTAATCATAAAAACACCACAACTAAAGTACAAAAAAAAAAAAAATAATAAGAAAAGTGAAATTGATAAAAAATGGAATTTTGAGATGCTGAAAGCTGACAGAAAAAAATATAGAATTTAAAGAGAAATGTAAGAAAGTATTTAGCAATATAATAATCAATAACTGTCTTTCAGTGGAAATGATAATCAGTTCAAAATAGTAGAAGAAGAATGTTTATAAAGAGAATTAGTTACTATGCGTATACAGAAATTAAAAATCTTTTCCGTGAAAGAAAATACAATGCAGGAACAATGAATAAGAAATCAGGAATAAGTAAAAATGGTGAAGTATTACTATTAGTTGATCAAAAAAATAGAAATAATATCTGGAAGAGTTATATGAAGATAACATAAATGTGATATTTGAAAAGGAGAATAAAGGAAATTACATTATAGGTGCAGAATTTGATCGGCCTTAAATATAACTAAGCTTATGGCGTTTATGAAATCCCTGCTAAGTTACTAAAATATATAGACATAGATATTAGAAATTAATTATGCAAATTAATAAAATATATCTAAAGAGAAAACCCATTAGTGACTTCGAAAAAGGTTTGTGGTACTGATTTCAAAAAAGAAAAAAACGCAAAAACATGAAGAGGACAGAACAATAAATCTCACTGCACTTGCCTCTAAAATTATCACCAAAATAATTAAAAACAGGATCTGAGTAATTTGAATTTAGGCAAACATGGAAACCAAAGAAGCAATTTTGACGCTAAGAGTACTTATAGAAAAACAAATTAAAAAAAGCAAAAATACTTTTATTGCCTTTGTCAATTTGGAGAAGACTTTAATAATGTAAAGTAAAATAAATTATTCGATATTCTAAAAACAATTGGAATTAAGTATTATGACAATAAATATATGTATAATTTATACAAAGACTAAACTTCATTAATATACATAGATAGAAAAGAAGAAGTAATAAAAGTTAAAAAGGGTGAATGACAGGGCTGTAACCTATCATCAATGCTGTTAAATCTATAAATTAAAGAAGTCATGAAAAAATTAAGGATAAAAGTAAAACAGTCAATATTGATTTTTTTATTTTTCATTTTACATTAAAATAATTTTTTAAAAACGAAGGATTATTGCAAAAAATTTATTGACAATATTATTAAACCTTGCTAATGACATATTTTCAAAAACCCGATCAAAACTAAAGTCTTGGGAAGAGTTTTTAAAGTCATATAGACATTTTTTTTCAATTATTCATAATCCAAAGAACTTGACTTCTTTAAAACTACATTAAATTAAAGATAATACATATATTTCAAAATGAAAAAATTAAACTACCTGAAAATTTTATTTTTAAGAATTATGTGTAGTACCACAACTATTAAGGAAGAGGCCTATGTACAGATAATACCCCCTCTACATTATATTAAAAATTATAGGAATCCTCTTAATGCTTGTAAACTAAGGCCGGTGTGTATTGTACCCCAGTTTTTACAGTACTAGTTATTGGACATTAAAAGTAAAAATAATATAGTTTACAGTAAAAACGGACCATATTATAATTTTTTGACAGAATACTTGCACCATTGTAAATTATTTCAAATTAAAGTTTATTTTATATACTTTATAATTAAAAGAAAGAAAATGTTTTTGCGACTTGTCCTCTATGAGTGTTCAAACTTTTAAATCAAAAATCATTTAATTTTTGATGAATATAATTTTTTTTCAAATACAAATCAAAGTGTTTAATGACAGCAAGTTCAAATATCAATTAATTCTAATATAAAACTTCTTCAACTGCATTATGCTGATCCCGACTATTTAACTTTTTTATATTTTTACTTAAACAACACTTTTAAGATAATTTAATAGTGTTTTTTGCTAAATCTTTATGTTAATAATCATTTACTAATCACTTATGGTATTTTTTAGCCAGCGTTAGAGCTACCTGAAATTAAAATGAAAAATTTGCTACCAACTAAAGCAGAAATAATAACATATATTGAACAATATGAAAACGCTAGAGCCAAGTATGAAGACTGTAAAAAAGATATGAGAAGCATTCCTAAACATTCATTGGTAAATAATCCTCATTTACCCTTTGCACAAAAGTCATTATTCTTAGTTAAACTATAATCAAAATGACATCACTTTATAATACTAAAAAAAAAAAAAAAAAATTTTAAGTCTGTTATATGTTTATCTTTAATACGGTGGACCCCCATTAATCCAGCCCCTGGTTAATCCGACATGTCTATTATTATTGGGTATTTTTTTTACAATCTTCGCTAATGTAGATAAAGCATGATTGAACAGGTTACAATTGTGCCATCACTATTGTGCTCAAAGTATAGATTCTTTGTGTACTGTTTATTCATTGTGTATTACGTATACGTACCTAGTAAATTATGTCGTCACAAGCCCAGAAGCGAAAGCACAAAACACTGACAATTAAAGAAAAATGTGATATTTTAGACCGTTTAAATCATAATGAATCTTTTAGTAGTTTAGCAAGTGAATATGGCGTAGGGCGATCTACAATTTATGATATTAAAAAAAATCATGAGAAGATTAAAAACTTCGTATCAACTATTGACTGTGGGCCAGGCAAGAGACAGACACTCAAGAAAGCTGAATATCCAGAAGTGGAAGAAGCTTTGTACATGTGGTTTCTTCAGAAAAGAAATAGGCATGCTCCAATTTCGGGACCCATGTTGGCCATGAAAGCTAAGTTTTTTTATAAGGAAATTATAATAAAAGATGATTTTGTGGCTAGCAAGGGATGGTTAGAACGTTTTAAAAGCCACCATGGCATACGTTTAATGACTATAACAGGAGAGCAACTTTCTAATGATGCTACCTGCATAGAGCCATTTAAATTAAGATTTTTGCAAAAGGTGAAAGATTTAAATCTTAACCCATCACAAGTGTACAATGCAGACGAATCAGGACTTTTTTGGCGTATGATACCAAACAAAAATTTCGTTTCCTTTAACGAAAAATCCGTACCTGGGCGAAAAGTAAGTAAAGAGTGTGTAACCATACTACCATGTGCAAATGCTGTGGGTACACACGCGCTAAAAATGATGGTCGTTGGAAAATCGAATAAACCACGTGATTCAAAAACATTGATTTGCCTGTACATTATTATGGTCAAAAAAGTGCGTGGGTGACAAAAGACCTTTTCAAGAAGTGGTTTGATGAATGATTTGTACTTCACACCAGGGCCTATCAAGACCAAATCTAATCTTTGGATTTGTGATTTTTCGAATTACAAGGTACCCTTTTGTTAAAATTTCCGGACTATAGGAGGTCTTAGGGAATACTCTATAATCCGACAAATTCGATAGTTCGACACTAACCTGCAAAACATTTGTCGGATTACCGGGGCTCCACTGTAATCATAAGTTAAAATTAAATTTCAATACGTGTTTTAATTTAAAAAAAAATTTTTTAGCCTTCTTCATATTCACCTACAATTTGGTTCACTTATTTATTTGGAAAACAAATTAATTCGTCAACTCCTGTTAACCCAGTGTGCAATATTGATAAATGTATATTTTTTACTCAGGTTTGTTGTATTGAATATTTATATTTTATTGTTATATAAATTAATATTTCAATATATGTAACAAAATAGTTCAGTGTGTGAAGTATACCTAGCGCTTAAGGTCTCGCATAAAATAACATTGTTTATCGTTATGGGCAAATACCCGGTATATACCCCTATTATCGGGCATTTACCCAATAGAAGTAGTAAATCAATTTTAATTGTTGTATATAAAAATTTTGTATGAATTTAATACAAAAAATGTAATTACTATTATTTAATTTTATTTTTGTCAAGAATTTTTATTGATTTAAGGCATTATTAATTCTAATATATCACAAGCAATTTCTGTTTTTGTTATAATAAGAATTAAAGTTAACCACGTTGAACTGAGAAGATACTAAATACATAAGCAAAGTATAACAACTAGGCCTTAATTTTTATTTTAATTAAATCCAGTAAAGTGGATATTACTATAGCATAATTAAGTCTTTTAACATAAAATATATTTTTCTTACAAATAAGTATCATTACATAATGAAATACATTGTATTATAGGAAGATTGTGCTTATGTTATATCCAATTTTGTTCAGTGGATAACAAAGAAAGTTGTTCTACCAAGTGATGTAACATCATGGACATTCTCTGTATATTCAGTAATGGATTGTGATCCATGTGAAACATTATTATCAGACATGCGAATTCTTACACAGTTTTTTATAAATGCTCGATCTATAATTGTAAGAAAATATTAAAAAGATAAAATTTAATGGTGGTATACAATTTAACTATTGTGCTTTACATATAAACACAAAAGTTGAGTGTACGTGAGCACTAAGACAAGAGGCGTATTTTGGAGATAGTTCACAAGTCAAACCACTCCTTCTAGAATGGTTTTTCCTGTAAACACAAGAACTGAACTAAAATAATATACTAAGTACTACATCAGTAATTTTTTTTAAAGGATTAATTTCAAATTATTTGAATATAAATTAATAAATTATTTATTATTATCTTTGAATATAAATTAATATATTATAAATTATAATATATTAGACACTTTTTTTTGCTCTTAAGACTAAAAATTCAAGAATTTAAGAACTTGCGTGTATTAAAATCAACCCTAAGCTTTATTTATTATATTATTACTAGCATACAAAAAGTTTAAAAGAATAAAGTATGAATGATAATATATTTATTATTTTTAATTAAAAAAAAACCCAGCACAGGGGGGTCGCGGCACAGTGGTGACGTGGCATAGTTGGATCAAGTAAATGATATCTGACAGTGATTAAAATCACTATCAAAAATAAACGCTTCGATGCAAATCTTTAGATAGTGTTTAATTTTAAAAAAATTGGTGTTTTATTCCAAAAGCTACTTGATCTGCTGGTTCCTTATTAATATCTCGATAAAGATAAAGTATGGTAAATGAAACAGGGTTTATTAAAAAATATTATTTGTCATAAAAAAATTGTGTAGATCCATAAACTTTTCAATAAGTTATAGCATTATAAAGTTAAATATAATATAAATAATAAAATCGAGAATTTTCACACGAAAANTTTGCTCTTAAGACTAAAAATTCAAGAATTTAAGAACTTGCGTGTATTAAAATCAACCCTAAGCTTTATTTATTATATTATTACTAGCATACAAAAAGTTTAAAAGAATAAAGTATGAATGATAATATATTTATTATTTTTAATTAATAAAATAAAATATGGAATATTTTTATTAGTTGTTCAATTTTTAATTCATTTAACAATTGATACAATACGGTATCACAATTTTTTTTAAGTTTGACAGTAATTTGTATATATGTATAAATATAATATTTATATGCATTTAATTATTTGTTTAGGAAGATCATTTGGATGTGTCAGTATTAAGATACAGTTGTTTAATAAACATAGTTGCTGAAAAGTTCAAACAACATGATCTTGGTGATATTATTAACTATAGAGAACATTATTCAGGTACCAGAAAAAACCATAAACCATTATAAAAATATTACATTTATATTTATTATTACTTTAAATTGTTATACGAATAATTAGTATCAAATTATAAGTTTTTTTTAACTATTTAATATATTTACAAACAAACTTAAGTGAAGTATTATTGTTTATTATATATATTATAATATATTTAAAGAAAGACTGAAACTTTTGTTATGAATTAAGTATTAAATATAACAATTAATTTAATGTTTTATTTACAAGAATCTACATTAAAAAATAAATTTTAGTTGGTAGAATTTATTTGTTATAAAACATCCTTTTTGTGGACATTTTTTTTTTTAACATTTGATCTGAGCTTGTAGGTTTGCTACTTAAGATATTCCCAAAGTAGTTTTTTTTAATTTTGGAATCATATCACCTTAATAAACTTATAAATAGTATAAATTTCTATATTTTTTTTCAAATCTATAACATTGAAATTGTGTACAATTTATTTTTATTGTAATCCTAAGATAGTAGACTTATTCTAAAAAATATTTCAAAATAAAAAATTATGTAATTTTTATTGATAATAATAATGTAAAAGAAAGAAATTATGTTTGAGCTTCAAACATTTTGATTAAATTGGTCGGGTATAGAATATTTTTATTCTAAAACCTGCCTAAATGAATTTATATCAAAACATTAAAAGTTAATAACTTAAAAACAAAACTAAACAAATGGATAAATACATTAAGTAATATTTAGTAATAAATTTACTAAAAACATATTTCATATAACTGCAATGGAAAATGTTTTTTCTTAGTTTACTTAGAAAATATCTTCGTAAATAATCTAAAAATTAATTTTCACTCAGAAGTACACTTAAGAATTACATAAATTATAATTATAATTATACTTTTTTAGTTTACATAAACCCTACTTAATTTTTATGTTTTATTGAGTTCTAAAAATTTTCATTCATATAGAGAAGGGTTAGAACCTGCAATAAATAGCTGAGGAAGTATTAAATAACGTCAATATTAGTATAATATAAGTTTTACCACGGTAGTAAGCAATTTTTAAATTCTTAAGCTATAATGTTTATATAAAGGGAAAACAAATTAATAATGGTGGGAAAAAAAATATAAAGGGAAACGTGAAAAGTATAAGGGGATTGACGTTTTGACGAAAAAACATTGAATTACGGGTCAGGACGTTTGGTGCGAGTAACTCTGTATTTTGCACGACTTAATTTATTTTGTATTACATTTTTACTTTGTATTTATTACGTTAAAGAAAATAACTATTTAAAAACCTGCACTTGTACGTAAATACTTTATAACCACCGTGCTGTTAAAATTCTGTATGTGTGTGCGGCATGAGTCGAGGTTGGACTGTTGGTTCATTAGTCGATCTTAATAATTAGTGTGCGTGCTGGCTAGTTTTTGGTCTTAACCGTCCTTTAGTAGGTATAGTGAAAAAGTAGTTGGCTGGTGGCTTACTAGTAGCCACCCTACAGTCTGCTACTTTTGAGCTAGACCGTGTTGACGTGTCTAAACTCTACCCTTTAAGTAGTTCACTAATTGGAAGAATTAGGGCTGACCAGTATACCCAACGGGAGGGCTCAAAAAGAGCTAAAAACGACGAACTAGTTTTCAAAAATATTAGTTAATTTGTGTATTAATTTTTGTGTCTACGTTGGGGTACGACAAACCAAAGTGGTATTTTTATTATATTCATACTATTGAATTCTTAAATTTTGTATTAAAAAGTGTCATAACTTTTCTGAATAAATTTAATTGAATTACGCCATGTTGACTTCAATCTTCACAAATAAAGTCAATAAAATTTACTGTATAACATATCTCCTCTCTATCTTCTAAATACTATCGTACAAGTCCATTTTTTCACAATTTTTAGAGATTTTAATCAATCTTGCCAGAAGGAACAAATTTAGACATTTTTTTCAACGAGGAGGCTAAAGAAAATGGTATTATGTTATAATAAATATTTTTATTTTTTTTTTTAACCGTTTTTAGTAAAAAACTAGGTCGTCGCATATTTTTGAGATGGTATTTGCGGAATATAAGTGTTTATTAATTCTAGAAAGTTCTTTTAATTAAAAAACCGTTTGTCAAGGAACACGCAAAAAGAGTGAAAAGAAGTAAAATTATTTAGAATTTATTTAAATAATTTCATAAGAAAATTTTATATTATATTTTATTTACAAGTTTCTATTTTTCAAATTATAATTTCTAGTTTATTTATGTAATCTACACATCGAATATTTCTCCTTCTATACTATTTATATAACGAAACCGATCGCACTACCCGTTCCCACCAACTATGACGTGTCCAGTCCATTTTACCTTAGTTTGTGCTTTACACACAAACATTTTTGCTATCAACTTTTTTACTCCGAGACATAATTATTTGTATACGAAGGAAGTACAGGAAAACAAATGTTTGGCTTCACCGGCGAATTCAGTCAATACAGGTCAGTTATCAATTTAGTTTATGATGATCCATGCTTCAATGGTTATTTGAAATCTTTATCAATTAATTGATAATATATTATAATCAATAAGAGTTGATAACATATATTAAAGCCAAGAGTTCAAGTTTAATAGTTTTATTATTGTTCTTAATATTAAATTATATATTTGTGTTTAATTAATTTCTGTAGGTTAGCAATAGTGTATCATATTGTAATTAAAATACTAATATATTAGTTTTGTATTTAATTTAAGTGATTTTTAAACTTGATAATCGTAGTGTGAGTACCTAATTGAAAATAGTTCAAACATTATTTTAAGTTAATTTCTGAAAACATTTTTTTTTTGAATATTTTATTACATATATTATTGACTATGTACAATTTATTTTATTTTTTATTATTTAAATAAATAAAAAATATATCTATATATTATATATTTTTATTTGAGATATTAAATATAACTTAAAAATCTGTAACAAATAATTTATATTTGTTTTAAAAAATGTTTTACTAACTATTAATAATGACAGAAAAATTGGAACTTCGTAGTTTGGTTGTTAATTCTGAAACGCCATCATCAAGTTCACCAGCAACACCATTAGGATCACCAGGACCAAAAAATTATGTAAATTTTTGGGGAATATTATTAGCTGCTATTTCTTCATTTTTCTTTTCTCTCACATCTTTAATTGTAAAATGGCTTCATAATGTAGATCCATTAGAACTTGCAACTGTACGATTTATTGGAATTTTATTACCAACCATACCAATATTGATTTATAAAAAACAGCATCCATTTCCTAAAGGTAAACGAATTATGTTATTATTACGATCATTTTCTGGAGCCACTTCACTAACATTGATATATTATGCGTTTAGACTTATGCCTTTGGGTGATGCTTCAGTTATTATATTTAGTGTACCTGTAGTAGTTACAATATTTGCTAAAATATTTCTCAAGGAACCATGCAGTCTCTTTCATTATTTTACATTATTTCTAACAATGTTTGGAGCATTATTGATAGCAAGACCACCATTTTTATTCAATGAATCTAGCCATCATTATCAGTTCTTTGGTCCAATAGCTGCCATGCTATCTACACTATTTTCAGCTACAGTTTACATATTACTCAGGGCATTGAAGAATATTCATTTTAGTGTCATTATGGTGTGCTTTGCTATCTATTCTATCCTACAAACTTCAACAATGGCACTTGCAATTGGTAATCTGACATGGCCCAAATGTGGAACTGAAAGACTTTTATTTGTTGCCTTAGGTTTATTCAGTTTTGCTGGACAAATGTTACTAACTATTGCTGCACAACTTGAAGAAGCAGGATTAGTTGCTATTGCTAGGTCAATTGATGTGGTTTTTGCTTTTGCTTGGCAAATAATATTTTTTAATGAAATACCTAGTTGGTTAAGTTTGGTTGGTGCTGTTTTAGTAACATCTTCTGTGGTGTTAATTGGTCTAAGAAAGTGGTTAATGAACATGCCACCTACGCCTTTTAAAAAAAAGTGTAGTTTGTTATTTTTATGATAAATTTGTTCTGAATTGTCGACATAATTTATTGGAATCGTAAAATTTGTAGGTGGTGATTTAGAGGAATTCTCTTGTGACTACAAGAATTTTATTTCAATTTATAACGGTTATACAATTTTATTTAGTTTAGTGTATATTTAAAAATTTAGTATTAGAAGAAAATTTCTTATATAATATTTGTACAGACCACTGTTTGTCATTTATATATCATGTGTTCATGTTTAGTTTTATTTAGAGATTTCAGTTATTTTGCATTAACATACATCTGTTGTTAGTGTATATATATATATATATATACTTAAATAATTAATAATAATTTGAATAATTCATTAAGCTGACCAGTATAAAGTATTTTTATTTTTTCTAACTTATTTAAAATATTGAGTTTTTATTTGTTATTTTTTGTAATTTTTTAAAATTAAAGTCATAATAGTTACTAATATTGTGATAATACTTGTTTAGAATCTTTATATATTTTTAGATAACTTATTATCCTTATACATCCAAAAATATAGATTAATTGATATAATTTTAAGTACATAAATTTTATTTATATCTATTCATGTATCTAAGCACTAACTATTTCTACATTTTTAACTTTTGTTATATATCTCATTTTTTTTTTTTTTTACCAAATCTTCTATTGAGGAATTTTAATTATTGATTTTTTAAATTGTAGTGATTTTGTAAAAGATAATTTTTTAAACAACTTTCCAAAATATTAAACATATTTTTGATTTGTTATATAATGTTCTCTTTAAATAATTTTTTTACAATTTGCTATTTATAACTATAATTGAAAATTTATTACATATTTTAAATGTCTATAAAAATGTATTGTTCATATCAATGCTATCTTGTTTAAAAGGTAACAGGGTGACTCATTTAATTAATAAAAATAAATAATAACTTTTTACTGGTTCCTTTAAATTTTATGATTTTATTGATTTATCTATAATGAAGTATTTTTTATGATAACCCTTAAACCATATAATAATATCAACTTTATTTTTTCAAATGGCATCAAACACAATTAACTAGCTTATTTATTATATAAACTAATTAAGAAAATGCCCGGTAATGTGGCTAAAGTGTTGTTATTTTCATCACTAGACGTTTCTGCCGCATGGCTATAAAAATGTAAAAATTTCTTAAGTATTGGTTCAAAAGTTGTTTAGACTGATCATTTTCTTAATTAATAATAAGCTAATTAATTGTATTATAAAAATTTAGATATAACTTTATAAGACAAAAGGGATAAACATAAAAAATACTCAATTGATAATATAAGAAAAAATTGAAATAATAAGTAACTAATAAAAAAATTATAATTATTAATTTTCTTTCTTTCTTTATTAATTAGTTAATGATAAATTAATCATTCTCTACAACACTAAATATTAAAAATGTACTTTTGTATCAAAATTAAAGAAAAAATTCTATGTATTCACTGATTTAAAGGCATCTATAAATATTAAAAAATAACAATATTTTTAGTACTTACATGATCTTTAGATGCTTTCTAGAATATATAATAATTTGTGTTTAATTGTTATAAAGATATACACAAATAGATATGAGAGCAACTACAACTGCAAAAGCTATGAATTGTATGATATTACTATGTGTATTTTGATGGACAACTTATAATGATAAATATTTGTTTTTGAAAATTGAATATTTTGCTTTATTTTAATTTGCTCTTGAACAAATTTGATATACTCCTTTTAAATGAGATGGTGTTGATCTATATAATTCATAATCCATTAAACCTATTTTAACCTAAATTTAAATATTCAATATGTACTATTAGAAAGTAAGGAACTGTTATATAACTACAATATTATGTAAAACATATATAATAATTAATGGTATTTTTAATGTATAATTTACTTTAAAGAATAATATTTAAAATATACAAATAAAAATATATTGTATGTATGAGTTATCATGTTATTTATTTTCTCAAAAATTGTATTATTAGAAGTTAACCTATTTTACTGTTCTTGATAAAGTAATCTAGATATTAAGATCTACGCTATATAATTAACAAAAGAGTAGCTTTAATCCAGTGATTATTCTTCATCAACTTCATAACCTTGAGTAGTGGCATTATACTTTGGATTATGGAAAAGTGTTTGGTCACCATTACCCCATGGAAAACGCTAAAAATAATTAAAATACTTATTTATAAAAAACGTAAAATTCTTATTTAACACATTATTTTTTGGTACCAACTATATATATATATAAAAATAAACACAATCTTGTTACTAAAACTTCACTTTTCACTTAAAAGTATTCAATAAATACAGGGCTAGGTAACTAAGATGTATAACTTAGTTATGGCCATATTCTGGGGTTCTAAATCTAATTCCTCCACCTGAAATTTAAAAAAAAATACAAAATATATGAACCTAACCCAATCCTACATATTTTGTTGAAAAATTTTCTGGAAGCCTAGGAATATGGAAACCAAAAAAAAACATCCAAGGAAAAATACTTAAGGTTTAAAATAATAAAGAAAAAAATTGTTTTATTTATACAACATTCATATATAGTGTTCATTAAGTAAGTAAACGTGTTTCTATTGTTCTTATTGTTTGTAACAATTGACCTGTTTTCTTTCTTACTGAATACCCTATATATTGTCTGAAATAACCCAATATAATAAATAATTAATTGTTTAATAAATTCACCAATACTTATACATTAAGACTCGATTACAGTTCACAATAAATATTAGTATGGATATTACTAGAAGCATATTTTCAAATAGAAGCATAAACGAACAAAAATGTTATAATGACGCTCAATTTTTTATTATTTACCGTTGTTTCAAATAAGATAACTATACAGTAGAAAAAATAAGAAATTTTTATAGCTTATAGCAACTCAAAAGAAGCACTAATAACGTTGTACCAGTTTTTAATACAGATATTTACATAAATTATGACTACATTTATTATTACCCTGGTTCTTATTCGCAAATGTTCATAAGGTATAAATTCTGATCTTTTTTCATGTTTGCCATGTTCAATATGACCATTTATACAATAAATGCTAGCTAGTAAACAAGCAGGAAATGCAAAGAAAAGGGTAATTTTTTTCCACATATTTACTCCTTGGATGACTTCTGCAAAGATAAAACGACTGTAATAATTATCGCACACATGTAAGCTCTTCATACCTGGTTTACAGTAGTCTTTCAATTTTTCTGGTGTGAACTGTTCATCAATCATTGCACGCATTTGTCTGCTTGTAGAAAACTTACGGTAGAATATTCTTAGTGCCATGATTAATGAAATTGTTCAATTCTTAGAATATATTGAACAAACGTTAAAAAGGTAAGAAAAGTAATCAATTTCAAGTAGATAGATATATAGAGTTACAAAAATGTAATGAGCGCTAATCATATGTTATTAGAAAATGATGTTTGAAGGTTATGATAAGAGATCAATCGCTTAATTTCGCCTTAGTTGTTGAAACTGATGATAAAAACATCGGAGAAATATCACTTTTGAAATTTCCCACCACTTTCTTATTTTATATTAACATAAATTTAGTCAACATAGGCACGTAACCTATCTACCACTATCTTAAAGCTTATATCATAATTTGTACAACAAAACATAATTTTATATAAAATATTTAGGTAAAACTTAAAGACGTAGTAGAATGACTCAATTAAAGTTATATTATGATTTAATATCTCAACCATCAAGAGCTATTTACATATTTTTAAAAAAGAATAACATACTTTTCGAAGGAAAAACATTGAATTTATTTCAAGGTATATGTGACCACATACATATTTGCAAAAATGTACAAAGGAAATATTAATTGTATTCAACCCTTTGTCGAAAAATTAAATATAGGGGGTCACACTTATAGGCTTGTATTTTAAGCTTTGTATATGTACTCACTAAAATTGTTGAAAGAAAAATCATCCACTACAATGCCTTTTACTCATATTCAACTAAAACATAATAATTTTAATGTTTTTAGGAGATCATTATTCATCATCATTTGAATCTATTAATCCATTCAAAAGGGTACCAGTTATCGATGACAATGGATTTATTTTGACTGAAAGGTTTAAAATTATCATATTAATAGGATTTATAATTATAAATTATAATTAATTTATAAGATATATATAAATGTATCAATTATGTTTTAAAGCCATTAGTTGACAAAGATGTTCACTGTTTTCAGACAAAAACTAGTACATACCATACATGTTATCTAAAATATTGGCATTATACAAAGAATATTCTATATTTTATTGGCCTAGTTCCTAAAACATATATCTGGTTTTAACTCGATTTTTAAATTTTTAGCACATAAGTGCACATTATTTCAAATCTTAAGATCAGTACTGCAAAAGCAAGATGTGCTGGATGTGCCAGGCACACAGGCCTTAAGACCAATATTCATTGATTGAGTCAACACTATTTTTAAACCTCTGGTAAAAAAGGCAGAAGCATTTTTCACAAACATCTTTCAATTTAGTAGTTGCAGTACTACTTTATTAGTTTAACCATAGAATTAGCTATAAAAATTTGTGATTAGATAAAACCTAATTCATTATTTTCAAAAGAAAATTCACTCTGACCAATTTTTTCATTCTACTGAAAGAATATTATCAAATAGTTAATTATTTTGTATTAAATTTACTGATTAAATTAGAATATTTCAAAGATAATAATATCTTAAAATAACGGATTTTATTAGAGCATGACTGGTTAAATAGATAATAATAAGTGTCTAAGTGCCAAATTCACAAATCCTTATTATTCAGTATTTAATGTTTTTATTTATATTGTTATTTAAATATTTGGTGTATAAAAAGGTATTTTAATATATTGAAATAGTAATCATCAGCAGAAATGAGGAAAGGCTTAAAAAGACTAAGCTCCTAAAATTTTTTACCTAATCCGATTTTTGAGTGATCGATGTTTTTTTTGTTGCTGTTTATAGCATTTATAGTCTGAATAAATAAATGACATTTTTTTAGTCTCCTTAAATTTTGACAAAATTTCCACCTATTATAAATTATCCCCATTTAAAATTCTTATTCCATATAAAAGATATAACATGAAACCTATATCATTGTTTATTTTTTAGGTATAATTGAAAAGAAATCTTTTTATGTTAAATTTTCACTTTCTTGGTAGCTTTATAATCCTTAAAGAGATTCTTTTATCATAGTGAAGACCAATAATATATTTAATCAATAAAATTATTTCTTAACAATATTAATTAATAGAAAAATCTTGTAATTTAAGACATGCTACTTAACATTGTCTCATACTATATGTTACATTTCACTTACTATTATTTATTATAGGCTACACTGTTTAATATTATTTTCTTGAACATAGTTTTAAACTTAGTAGTAAAATAATTATTAAGTTAAAGTTTTCTATGAAATATTTCTTATATCTAGTGTTGCCATCCTTCGTTATATATGCCAAACTAGGCCAAATATACCAGATCACTATTTTCCTAAGGACTTAAAATTACAAGCTCGTGTTGATGAATATTTAGAATGGCAGCATACAAATACTCGTATTTGTTGTGCCAATTATGCTCGCCAAAAAGTAAGTATCATAAAATTAAATTTTTAAATTAATATGTATTACTTAAACTTTATCTGAGTAATATAATTCAATTACTAAAAACTTAAGTTACAAAAATAATTCAAAATTTTAACTTAATTATGAAAAATATAAAAAATGAATTTTAAAAGGTATTTGATCCTTTAATAACTGGGAAATCACCTAATGAAAAATCAATTTTTAATCTTGAGAAGAAAATGATTAATACTCTAAATGAATTGGATCAAATATGGCTGAAAAATAAACAATTTTTATGTGGAGATACATTATCTATAGCAGATATTCTGGCAACATGTGAAATTGAACAAACAAGTAAAATAAATAAATATTATTTGTTATTACATTATCGAATAAATTGTGATTTTTTATTAACTTAGAAATGTCTGGTTTTGATCCATTTGTTGGTCGTTCAGCATTATTACAATGGAAATTTCGTGTTCAATCATTTTTAAATCCTTACTATGATGAAGCACATAATATTATTCAAGAAATGTACTTAAAATATAATAAAATAGAAAAAAACTTACAATCAAATTTATAACTAGAAATATTTATATGGGTGTGGATATTTAGCGATTGTTTAAAAAATGAATAATAAACCTCCCCTATCAAAAAAATGTTAATGTTATTTATTGAAACAATTGATACTTTTATTACATTATACATTTAATACTTAAAATATTATATTAAGATAATATTAAGAACAAATTTTATTCCACTTATTTTTTTCTTTTGTAATATATTTTATAATTATAACTTGATTACTAAAAAATAATTTCAAATAATTATTTAACTTACATATATATATAATATGATTTCAAATATTCTATTATACTATCTATTCAACAGACTCAGTGTTAACCAGAGTTCTCAGCCAGAAAACTGGCCTTGCTATAAGTTCAACAAATAGGAGCTAAGCCCCTTTAGTTAACCTATTAGCTACTCAAAAAATTATATATGATTGGTAGGAATAAAATCAGTTGACATCCTCAAAAATATTATTTCAATAGAGCCTCATAAAAAAAAAAAATAAGATTTTTAGTAATTTTATATATTATTTATAAATTTAAGAAATAAATGACCTACATATTTTGTTTTATAAAAAATAATGTTTTTAATATTTGGTTCTTATAGTATAATTTAAGAGTTCTTTATCTTTTAATTGAATAATACACGATTATGAAAATTGACCAAGCAAAATATCAAGGGAGTCAAGCTTCCTTTTCCACTCAGTAGATATTCATGTAGTAATAATGAAGTTTCAAAATTTCATGCAAGATTTTTAAAATAAAATAAATTACATTTTTTTGTAAACTGAATCAAATAATAATGGATTACTTGTGACTAATATTATTTAAAATCAAAAATATAAAAAATAATACATTTCTAGCACTGATGATGGCAACATTTTCCTGAAATATAATATGCAACTTTAGTAATTTTTGTGGCAAAAATCTTATATGCAAGTAATTAATTATATAGAATTCAATGTTAAAACTGTTAAAGGAAATTTGCTCTTTAAATTGGTTCCTTAAAAGTCTGAAAATACTCATCATAGTATATTGGACTAATAACACATACTTAAATTATCAAATAAAAACAAAAAAGTAATATATATATATATATATATATATATATATACATTTATTAAAAATGTATTAAAGTATCATTGATACTGAAATATAGTTTAAAAATATATAACATTTCAAAATAGAACATAAAAGATTAAAGAAAAAAAAATGATTAACTTTTCGGTAATTTAATACGTTTTTTACAAAAAAAAAAAGCTCTTTGAAAAAAAAACTTTATTGAAATCAGTAATTCTGAGCAGTTAATATGTTAGTAAATTATTAAACTTTAAATATTTAAACGGAAAAAAGAATCAAATGACAAGTTATTTCTTTGTAATAGGATGCGGTTTTAAATTTTCTTCTTTTCTGTTGGACTCGGTGTTTTGCAATTTAGCAGCCAATTTCCTAGAATGTCCACTTGGATCAAAATGGTTCGTGTGTTCACTAGCCTCTTTCTTGCTCCTATTTTTACCTTTCGGTACAAAAAAACACGTTTTTTAATATTAAATAAAACTTTAATGCAATCGTGTTAATAATACTTTACCACTATGTCCGCCATTTACTAATTTATCCGCATCATAATTGTATTCTTCGTAGTCGTCAATATGACTCGACATTTTCAAATTTTATATAAAAGTATTTGAAACAAAGAAAAAAATTATCGCTGTCAATAGC
Source organism: Daktulosphaira vitifoliae (assembly GCF_025091365.1). NCBI lineage: Eukaryota > Metazoa > Arthropoda > Insecta > Hemiptera > Phylloxeridae > Daktulosphaira > Daktulosphaira vitifoliae. Next base: position 1,816,061 of record NW_026099574.1, read on the forward strand.
TTTAAATTTCCTGTTTACTGTCGACGCTAATGTATCATATTGTTTGTAGTGTGTTTTACCATTCGTTCTTGTTTGTTTTTTCCACTCCACAGAGAAACGGTATACCGTCAGCTGTTCAAGATAAGCCGTATGACCGTGATCCTAATCAGCAGTACCAACTTAATTAAATGTATAAATTTAAAAAAAAATGTCGAGCAGTTGATTTACAAAATCAAGTTACCCCATTTGTAGAAAGACTTTTAGGGAGGGACCAGTTTAAGTCTTAGCACAGACAACATGTAAATAGTCGGTATTATTATGTTATATATAATTATGATATTATATTTTATATAATATTATTATATTCCTATCCGAAAATTGACAGGCATAAAATTTTTTTTTTAACAATTAGCTGAATTCTTGCTTTGAAAAAAATATTAATTTTAAAGAGAAGAAACTTAACATCTATGCTTCTTCAAATCACAATGAGGACCTTCCTAAATTAAAATTTTTAGATTACGAGGTATGATTCCCGTATCGTCATTTTTTGTCACTACATCCATGTTCCGAGAGTGGGTAATTTGCGCGCCTGCTGCTTTTTTGGATGTGGTAGCCGTTTCTCAGACTCCCTCCTCGGAATCGAACCTGTATTCCCGTTACCCGTTACAACCATGATATTGATAGTAACTACTATCATAACATGAAACTAAAAAGTAAAAAATAAATATAGTTTAAAAAAACACGCTTTTAAAGCACATCAAACTAAAAAGTTAAAAATAATTTTTAAAATAATTATGAACAAAAAATACTAGTATTATTGTGATAAAAACGTGGGTGCTTTGTGCCATATTTTTCGTATATTGAGCGCCCGACGCTTTTATCACAATAATACTAGTATTTTTTGTTCATAATTATTTTAAAAATTATTTTTAACTTTTTAGTTTGATGTGCTTTAAAAGCGTGTTTTTTTTAGTTTTTTTAAACTATATTTATTGTCACATAGAGTGTTCAGTAAGAAGGGAAACGAATTTCTATTGTTCTCATTGTTTGTAACAATTGACCTGTTTCCTAATTTAATAAACACTCTGTAAAGCTTCATAAGATTACTTGTAAAGCAATAACTAAATGCTAAAAAGTAGAAATAGGAAACATTGTTAACTGAGTTCAATTTAAGAAAAACACAAGGTTTACCTGAAACCTGTGTTTCTTGTAGTCGATTAAGATTACATAGTAGTATAATTAAATTCCAAAAGGAGAAAAAAATCTAAATATGAATATTGCTTATAATGATAAACAATATATACTAGTATGTACTAGTTGCTATAGCAATCTAAAAATATCTTAAATGCCACCATTATATGTTGGAAATGTGTTTCAATTAAATCATGTTCTACAATCAGTAAAAGAACTTATTCATATAGATTCTATTATTATATTATATATATTATAGATTCTATATATTATAGAAAAACAAATGGTTTCCTTTCGATTACCGTTTATGAAAGTATTTAAATGTCTCCATGTAGAAAGGAAATTAAAATTTCAAGGCAGTGTTATTAACATTCCAATAGATTTAACTAGAACAACCAGCATTTTACCCCGAAGTGCATAAAATTTGACTGACATTAAAATAATGAAAGTTAAATTAAAAAGAAAATCTTGTTTTAAGTAACATTATTTATATCAGAATGCTCGTCCAATGTTAATTGCGAGAGTTCTAGTAAAAAGACTAAAAAATCAGGAATTATTTAGAATTTTATACTGTAACCAAGTAATGGAAATTTTATGTAGTACAGAATTAAATAAAAAGCATTAAGTTAGATATAATTTAAACAAAAATAGTACAGCTATTATGTCGCAGCATGTAGAATTATTAAAGTTGAATCATTGGATTATTGCAATAATTAATTTCGAACTTAAAGAGTGGTACCTACTGGATCCAATAAATCCTATGTTTTTTAGATTAGTATATTGACATTTTTTTAGCTTTAATGTGAAGCTGAAAAGATATTAATTTTACAACGATGCGTTTTTTTGTGTCTGTTGGCACTTATTCTCTGCTCTCTGTGAATAATTTTTGTTCAACAATACACCAAAAGATCAAAAATCGCGTCCAACTTAAGATAGTATTCACAAAAATTGAAAAAAATTCTTTTTGAAAATTAAAATTATTTACAGTTTTGCATTGAAATGTTTTTATGATAAAGATGTTAATAACTGTCAGATATCTATACTTGCCCCACCTATGTCGCATTCCCAGTGTGATGAATTTTTATTTAATAAAATAAAAAATTTTTTTTGACTCTTTAATTCATAGTTATGTTTGGTATATATACTAGATATGTTTTGAGAAAGATATGCTGAAAAAGTTATTTTTTAATTTTCTAATAGTTGTCTTTACTGTTATAATAATATTGTATCAATAAAGAAGTCAAATATTTTAAATTTTACTATTTATAACAATAAAATGTATTAACCCTTTTTCAATAATTATTATTATATATTAGAATTAAATTAAGATTATAACATTGTATGCGTTTTTTAGCTTCGATGCGAAGCTGAGAAGGTATTAATTTTACCATGATGTGTTTATTTTTTTTTTTATTTTTATTTTTTTTTTTTGTGTCTGTCACTACTTTTTCTCAGCTCTCACTGGACCGATTTCTTTTAACAATACATCAAAAGATCACAAATCGTATCTAGTTGAAGACATTACCCTTAAAAATTAAAAAAAATTCCCTCGTTCCCCGAAAATGGGGGAAATATCCAAAAAAATGACAAATTTAAAAATCGCTAATTTTCGAAACTTTTTTACTTTTTTTTCTTAAAACTTCCATAACTTTTTGAAAAATCAACATAATTTTTTTTATACTAAAACATTAGATATTTACCTTTCATTTGATATCATTTTTTTGAAAATCTATCACTTAACCTGCTCATTGGGGGGGATTTAAAATGGCANTTAACCTTAGACATTTACCTTTCATTTGATATCATTTTTTTGAAAATCTATCACTTAACCTGCTCATTGGGGGGGGATTTAAAATGGCAACTTTTTACAAAAATTAATTTTTTCAACTTAATTTTTGAAAATGTTCCGGAAATACTGCGTCCTTTAAACATATATAAAATTAAAGCTTATTTTATGTACTACAAAATGAAAAAAAAAAATTTGTCCCGACGATCTATCTTCTATACGCAAATGGCTACCATATTGAAAAATATACTATTTTTGTATGATAATTATGGGTTTTGTATTTTATTTTAATAGAAGTTGATGTTGCTTTTGCAATTATCCATCAATTTTTTAAAATTAAACACTATCTACAGATTTGCATCGAAGCGTTTCTTATGATAGTGATTTTAATCACTGTCAGATTAAATCTATACTGGACCCAACTATGCAATGTCTCCACTATGCCGCGACCCCACTGTGCTACCGTTTTTTTATTATAATTTAATTTAGTAAAAAATTAGTAGTTAACTAATTTAATCGATTATTTATGTATAAGTTTATAATTTAATGAACACTTACAGAAGTTATAATTGAGTTCCAAAGCAATTGAATACTTTAATAATTTAAGTTGCTATACCTACATTTTTTGATTTTTCGAAAAAAAAAATGATAAATATTGTTTACTGTAAACATATTTGCAAAAATAACAGTATTCTATGAATGTTGCAAAAATGCAAATAATAATATAAAATAGAGACATAGTAAAAGTAACTTTTTCTTTAGCAGTTTTTCCTTTAAAAAAATGTTGATTTTTTAACACATTAATTTGGAAATTGTCCGTCAATTTTAAAAAAATTAAGTTTTATATAATAAATTTAAAATATACATAGATTACTAAAGTAGCTTAGAACCGTTAATGAAATAAAAAGTTTGATAAATTGGTTTAATTAAAATTCATGATTTACTTTAATATCTTATCTATTGCAATATCCTAACGTAATTTCACAACAAATAAAATTAATGGTTATATTGAGCAGCCAATACATTATGTTAAGAATTGTAAATAATTACCATTGAGTATCTCGAGCTTTAAGCTACTTATGATATCCATTTAAACCTATAGTAAAGTATCATAGCATTAATTAAAATCAATAAAATAATTTCTCTAGTTGAATAAATAATTATTCAACATGTTTTACTTTATTGGGAAAGAAACACGTAAAAACTTATTTGTATAACATTATTTAACTTTTATAAATAAAAAAAATATTTAGATGAAAAAAAAAATTAGTAATAAGACTTGGTACACATATACATGTTCAGTTTTGTACATGTAGAATATTTATAATTATACAATAAAATAAAAATGTTATATAATTAAAGCTGAATATTCAATTATTACAATAAAGCTTAATGATAAATTAATAATAACCAAGTTAATGACAAACTCGTCACAGTCTAATAAGAACTCATTGATATTAAAAAAAATAGTAATAAAAGATACAAAATTAAACAAAATAATTAAATTTCTAACTTAAAAATTAAAAGAAAAATATTAATAACAATGCCTTTTTAAAACAAATATTACATTGTGCTTTTATCTAGTAAAATATTTTTCTAAGTCCATGTCTTTAAGTTGATTTTTTATCTGTTCATAATTAATAAAAATTGCATTATGGTCAGTATACTTGATAGTAGCTGAATCAACCATCACCCATTCCTTTTTTTCTGAAATATATTTTTCACAAATTTTAACTGGTAGATCTTCATCATCCACACCTCCAAATACAAATATATCATTATGTATTCCAACAGAATCTATAGAAAACAATTTCTCATAAAGATATTTTTTTTTATTGGTTGAAAATTATTGTTACTAACTAGTTAGACTTCTTTCTTGAATTAAATCTGGTAAACGAATCCAGTTTAAGCTATCCAAGTTGAATGCAAAAGCACTCTTTCCTGTAGTTAAGCTAAGTAATAATAAAAATATTTAAATAATTAATTAATTATATTAAATAGGATAAAGCAATGAATATAGAGGAGTATCCTCAGATTTAAGGGATCATAATTAAAGTATTTAATATGCCTAAGTGCAATCTATTAATATATATTATTAGTTGTAAAAATCTAGCTAGTTATAGTTTAGTTATCTATTTTATTAGCATTTTATACACCCAAAAATAGCACCTAAGTAATGAAAATTATGTAATGTTGAACATTTTTATAAGGTTTTTGACCTTATAAAAATTTCTTGGCAGGAAAAAAAAAACAGATACCACATTGGGTTGAAGTGAAGAGAAGCGTCTGGTATGTTATGTGATAAAAAAATTCCAATGGGGCTAAAAGTTAGATTCTATAGAACTGTAGTGAGACAAGCTATGATGTATGATTCAGAGTGTTGAGCGGTTGAGCAGAGAATGAGTGTAGTAACTAGAGAAGGTAGGATAAGGAACGAACATATAAGAGAGAGTATAAGTGTGGCATCAATCGTAGATAAGGTGAGAGAAAATAGACTTAGATAGTTTGGTCATAATGGACTTAGATAGTCATGTTATGAGAAGAGAAGAATCGGAAGCTGTAAGAACTGTTATAGAAATGAATGTTGAAGGAATAAGAGGTAGAAGACCAAAAATGAGGTGCAAGGAAGTTTAGTTTTGGTCGACCCCAAGTAGTTGGGATGAAGGCGAGGAAAAAAGAATACATTGTGTTTTTGTTTAACGTCCTCTCTTAATGTTTTGCTAGTGCTAAAAAATGAGAAATCTTACAAAGATAAGATTAACTTTAGGCAACTCGATAAATAATTTTGATTTTTTTTACAATAACTTAACCAGGTTAAAATCATTACATTAATGATTTTAACCATTAATAATTACATTAATTATAGATGTTTATGTAATTAATTGAATTAGTATAAGTTTATGTCATTTTTTATTTCTAAATTTCTTGTTTATCAATAATTGTATAATAACTTCTGTATGAACTGATTTAAATTTGTAATTCTGATTTCTTAACTGTTATCTTACCTGTATTAATTATGTAAACTGTTCTGAGCCCAATGGGCGTATACCCATAAATAAATAAATAAATATACATTGAAGTATATTGAAGTAAGCTCTCTTAGAGAGGTTTGGATGGATAGTAAACATAAAAAACCCAATATTAAACTATCACAAGCATTTGCATATGTAACCCTTTTCTAAATAAAATGCTTTAGTTTAATATCAATAATAAATCATTAATCAATAAATGTTTCGCTGTTAAATCACTTGTTATCCAAATGATAATCTAATGAATTTTTTGAATATTAAAAAATTACTTTAGATACAGAAAATTACTATTGATGTTCAAATATTATATTAAAACTATCATTTAAATTTAGATTTTAAAAATTATATCAGTATTTGATTTTCATATTGTCATTTCCAATGCAATATAATATCTCTAAAATTAATTTCTTTTTAAATATTTAGAAACCATTATTAGTGCATTGAAAATGACAATATTGTTGTGATAATACATGTAAAAAGAAAAAGTTAATAAATATAGTTTAAAAAAACTAAAAAACACGCTTTTAAAGCACATCGAACTAAAAAGTTAAAAATAATTTTTAAAATTAACTTAAAACAATAATGAACGAAAAATACTAGTATTATTGTGAAAAAAAGCGTGAGGCGCTCAATATACAAAAAATATGGCATAAAGCACCCACGCTTTTTTTCACAATAATACTAGTATTTTTCGTTCATTATTGTTTTAAGTTAATTTTAAAAATTATTTTTAACTTTTTAGTTCGATGTGCTTTAAAAGCGTGTTTTTTAGTTTTTTTAAACTATATTTATTAATCACTTTTTAGTTTCATGTTATGATAGTAGTTAATATCAATATCATGGTTGTAACGGGTAACGGGAAATAAGGGTTCGATTCCGGAGAGGGAGTCTAAGAAACGGCTACCACATCCAAGGAAAGCAGCAGGCGCGTAACGTGGAGGTAGTGACGAAAAATAACGATACGAGAATCATCCTCCGTAATCGGAATGAATACACTACATATCTCTTAATGAGAATAAAGTGTATTAATATATAAGTTTTAATAGTAATTAGAATATATATATATTTAAAGGGACTTAAGTACGTAAACGTATCATGCATGAGGTATAGCCGTGTTTATGTGGGCGGGCATGGCGGAGGGAACATTATACACGAGGCATATACGGCAGCAGAGGCGTCGGCTGTAGGAATATATAAATGAATATTAACATATACGTATATACGTACAAATATTAATATATATATATATATATATATATTAGCGGTGGCGGTAGGAATATATAATCTTCGCATAATATCGCGGCACTTTTGCTGGCGTCGAAGACGCGATGTCTGGCGTGATCCTCGGGCGTCAATAGGTTAGCAGCGTAGATGACGACGGTGCGCGAGTGCGGATCAGTTTGTTGACGATGTTATTTTGACAATGGGAAGAAGACTACGGTATAGCGGCGGGACGTCGTCGGCCGTGCGGCACTTGCTGGNACTACGGTATAGCGGCGGGACGTCGGCCGTGCGGCACTTGCTGGACTTTGCACCGCGTCGTTTTACGCCGCGGGGCTGTGTCAATTACAATAAAAATTTGTTATATATATATATATAATTGATGATAAGCGCGCGTCTACGGGTTGGAAAATATTGTTCTCTACGAGTGGTAAGCGGGGTGGGGCGAATGCGTTACAACAGTTTAGTCTCAAGGTCATACACGACGGGATACGCGACATAATAACACGTGCCGCGTGGAGTTACAAACTTACAAACGACAAACAACAAACAACAAACATACACGTGAAACTAATATAAGCGTGTTAAAAATGAGGCATTGTGATCTACAATACATAAACCATGCATTTTTAAATATTTGAAAAAATTATATTTTGGAGATAAATGGTATGCATTAATAGTATCCTTATAAAATATTGTGTTGTAAATTTTAATTATTTTCCTACTACTACACTTATTTCTATCTAAAACTCCATTATGTAGCATTGCTTACTTGTGTGTAAAATTAGACACACATTTTTATTAATATATATAATTAAATAGAGCTTTTCATTACGTTTCTGATAAAAAATCATAAACTTCACCACCAATGAAATATGCTATGTTTCCAATAACTGTAACACTCATACGAGATTTTCCAATTGGCATTGGATCTAGTAGTGTCCAAATTTTGGTTTCAAAATCGTAATATTCTACATCTTTGATTGTATTGCCACAATTTTCTCCACCAAACTACAAAGCAAAATTTTATCAAGTAATATCAAGCTCAATGATTTAGAAAAAATAATTAAAATATAAAAATTACTATTATAATTATTGGATTACTGAATGTTACATTACATTAATTTAAACAAAAATAATTCATTATTTTAGGCGAGATTATTTGAGGTATTGTTATTAAATTTAATAGATTAAAAAAAATTTGATTAGATTATTTATAAATTAAACAAATACATGAACAATAAATAAAAAGCTAAATAAAAAATAATCTCTGATGTCAAATATTTTATAAGTACTATCCATAAATACATATATTATATGAACTGTGAAAATGAATTCAAGCCACGTTAAATGTTAAATTGGATTGAGCAGTCATAGATACACATAAGGCACTTAGATAGTAAAAAGTTGGTAGTAAAAATTTATAATTAATGCATATTTTGTTTATTATATATGGTCATAAAGCAAATATTTTTCTAAATACTATATAATAATATAAAATATAAGTGCAAATCACTTAAATCTTAAGTTAATAAGCTTTTTTCTGGTATCAATTTTATTTAACTGAATTATTTTGTATTTAACATTTATATAACTATACTCTGAGATAACTTAAGAACATGTTCAAATGGGTAACTTTTGGATGAATTTTCGTTCAGTATGTTCTAAAGTTGTACAGAGTATAGTAATAAATAAAAGTTTATATCATCTTACAACATAAATACGGTCCTTATAACTTATAGCACTACAATAAGATTTGGCAGATGACATGCTCGAGATGTTTGAATTCCATTCTTTAATATAAGTATCATAATATTCCACTGAATTTAGTACATCATCACATTCGTCTGTACCTCCAACCTAATAAAATGTATAATTTAGATTAAATACTGTATTAAAACAAAATAATCAAAATAAGTGGTAAAATTTAATAAATAATTTTATGGAAAAATACATGAAATTTAAATCATAATTAGGATTTGTAATATTTTGTACATTAAATTACATTATGAATTTTAAATACATTTATAATAAAGAGTGATTAACTATGCCTCAAAAATTATCTCTGAAAATATAAGTTGTCTTTTTTTATTTTATTTTATTCAATTATCAGCGTGCTATGATTCATTTAAGTCAGGGGACGTGAGTATTACACAAATTTAACGGGTCGTAAACAGAGAACTATACACTGATAGTTTTTATCGGTACACTAAAAATTAATGTTACTCGACTGCTGTTTTATTTGTTAAATCTTCTAAACTTTAAATAGTGATATCTTGTTTAGATTTTATTAAAATTAAAATTTTTTTTTTATGCTTAACAAGATTAAAAAAAAAAAAAAAAACTTGGTTGCTATTTAAAAGACTAAAGTTGATATTGATTTAAGGATTAAGGGATGAAGATGGAATCTTTATTTTTCTTATCAAGTAACTTAACAAAAATTTATAACAAATAAAATAATTACATATATGATATAACATTAATATTTTTAAAGAAAATGTGTGAGGCATAGTTAGTCAATCACTCTGTATATAAAAATATTATAATGAAATTTCAATTTCATTGAAAATTTGTATGTATTACATTCTATAGTTATCTATTATGTAAAAAAAGTAGTACAGTCAAGATTGCACTATTGTTGGTTGGGTTGGGTTTGGTACCAGTACACGTTTTAAAGAGATTGTGAATAAAAAGACAAAACAATATTAATGATAATAATTAAATTTTAGTTTAATTGATATTTTCTAGCCAAACAAGCAACATATTTGTTTATTTCTAGAGTCTACATTAAATTCATAAATGCATTTGTAAGTTTTGTCATGAGTGCATTAGATTAAATTTCATTAACACGAATATTGCAACGGATTTAATGGCAACTTGCCATATATTAACATAACAATTAGCTAATGTATTTTAAAACAAATAAAAGATAACAATGAAATGTTAAAAAAAAACAAGTAAACTTCACGATAGTAATACAAAATTATAAAAACAAATATTTGAATGTGTCAATGAATCTCAAAAGAAATTGTTGAGTCTATAAAAGAAAATCATTAAAGTGATAAATGAGAGAAATTTTCTATAAATTTGCAAACCACCACAGATTATACTATGTGTAGTTAATGATCAATTTGACGATAGAAGAAAAAGATAATGAACAATTAATAAAGACTTTAGCTAATGGTGAAATAAAAGTTCAAACACGTGATGAATATCAGTTTAGTAATATGAAGGAAAAATTGAATAACATCGGTTAAAACTTAAAACAAGTTTAAAGTTATAATATCCAACTACAAACTGATAGTTATGATAAACAAAATGTTATTAAATGTGATCTGACAGACATGGGTTATTTGGCAATACAAAACATCACTAATGTTCAAATAGAAAAAAAGAAATGATTCAAAAATTAATAACAATAAATATAAAAGATTACCTGTGGAATTAAAACTGCGAACAAACATAAGATATTTTTCGAGTAAAAGAATTATGCTAACATTAGGTTATAATAGAATATCTGAAAAAATAAGAAAAAAGAAGTCCCGCAGTACAAAAAATGTCAATCTTATAATCATACCCATAAATATTATCATAGAACACCAGTGTGTATTAATGGCAGTAAAAAACGTAAGTCTATAGACTATCCTAAGTCTAAGAAAAATAAAGTGAAGTGTGCTAATTGTGGCAGTCATACAGCTAATTTAAGGTTGTTGAGCTTATAAAACAACAAAATTAAAAGTTAATTTGTTAAAAATGACGACTGTTTAAGGTATACAATCAAATAAAATTTTGCACATGAAGAATGGTGTTCAATATGCTCAAGCAATTAAGAATGATAGTGATAATTTTACACAAACATTAGCTAAAATAACTACAGAGGTTGATAAACTGATGAAATATCAGTTTGAACTTAGTAAATAATAAAGTAAAATGCCAGAAGATGTAAATATTTTAACGATAAGACTTATTGTTAATTTTACTTTTCTATAAAGTTTACTGATTATTATACCTTTTCTTACCTTAGCACTATGTAAAAAATGTTAAGAAAATGTTAGACCAAAAGGTTATCTCTTTGAAAAAAAAAAAAAAAAAAAAATTTACTTTATCTACAGATTATTTAAACAAAATACATCAAGTGTTTCTTTTTTAAATTTTAAAACACATTATATAAATTTTCTACAATAGTTAAGTTCAACAGTATGTATATATAATACTATTGTCTCAGACTAGGTACAAATTTCAATAAAAAGCAATGTAGTGTTTCAAACTATCACTTTTGATTTAATAATCTCAATTTCCTGATTTAATAATGATAATTTTTCAACAATTTTTTTCAATATAGAAAACCTTTAAGATGATCAATTTGGTATATTTAACAAGATTTTTCCATGGACAATCCATTCATTATTGTTAGAACTTATAGTTTTTGGTTGACTCATCAACTTTTTTAGTAGCAATATAGGATAATTGAAATTAAAAATTTTTTTTCTTCAATTGCTTACAATATAAACATATCTGCCATCAGTGCATACAGCAAAATTTTTTCTAGGGGAAAGCAAGTTTGATGTAAGTTTCCATTTTTTCTCCAATGAATTAAGCTCTAGTGTACAAACTGATGATGTTGTAACTGGTCCATATTGACCACCAATTGAAAATAATGTGCTGTCATTAAGAATTAATGTAGTTGACTTTTTTTCAACAGGACCAAATAAAGAAAAATCTAATCTTTTCCAGCTTGGATTTAAACTATCAACAAATAAATACTCCTCATAAGAGTATTCTTCTTTTAAATGACTTCTTATAGCAAATATAATCTATTTAAAAACAATTTAATTTATAAGTTGAACAATTTTGATTAAAATAGAATATTAATTTTAATAATGATCTCACATTTGGCTCATTTGAAATATATGGAGTTCGTCTCATAGTTAATTCAAAAATATTTGAATCTGTTTTTACATCAATAAATGTATTCATCATACTTATCAAAGCTAAAAAAAAAAAAAAAAAAAAAAAAATAAAATAAGAGTATATTTATTTAAAAACTTTTTTATATAAATATTTACTAACAGATACACTAAAAAAAAGTTAAGGCAGTTTTAAGTAAAAAAAGTTTTAAAAATATCAAAAATTACCAAATTTAAAAAATTAAAATTTTCGGATAATTTTCCCAATTTATAGGGAACGAGGAAAATCACATAATATACCAGACGCTTCTGTCGACTTCAACCACCTACACTTAATCCTGTGCCTTACATCCTCGTCAACACCACCACTCTTTTGCACAAGTAATCTTAAATACCTAAAGTTTTCGAACTCTCCTATCACGTCTTTGCCCCTATTGTCACTAAACTACTTATTTCACCTACCTCGTGTTTTTCTTTGTCAAACTCGTACTCTATATACTCTGTCTTACTCCTACTTATTCTTAAAACCTTTTCTTCAAGAGCTGATCTCCACACCTCTAGCGTTTGATTAATATCCAACCTATTTTTTCTTACTAACACTATATTGTCAGCGAACAACATGCACCACGGCACCTGTCATTGTATTTTTTTAGTAATTTTATCCATTAAAATATAGTTAAAAAAAACTAAAAAACACGCTTTTAGAGCACATCGAACTAAAAAGTTAAAAATAATTTTTTAAATAATTATGAACAAAAATACTAATATTATTGTGATAAAGGCGTTAATATACAGGGTATTCATTGTTTGTAACAATGAGAACAATAGAAACCCGTTTCCTGACTTACTGAACACCCTGTATATACAAAATTATACAAATAATGCGACTTAAGTACGTAAACGTATCATGCATTAGGTATAGCCGTGTTTTTGGGCGGGCGGTTGGGACTAACGTTATACCTGAGGTATAAACGGCGGTAGGAATATATACGTAAGCCGTAGACACGCGGATGATAATGGTCAGTCAAAATAAAAATTTGTTTATATATATATAATATTGATGACAAGCACGTGCGTACGGGTACGATAACTAAAAATAAATTTTTATAGAAATAATGTGCCGTCATGTGGTGACCAAGGCGTGGGGTGACCAAGGCGTGGGGTGGGGTGAATGCGTTATAACAGTCTAGTCTAGACGACGGAATATGCGATAACGCGTTTGGAGAGTTACAAATATACATACATACAGGTGACACTAATATAAGCGTGTTATAAATAGAAAATAAGTAAGGGCTTAAAGCAGAATTCTTACCCAAAAACCTTCTGTTACTCCTACGCTTTTTACCTGGGTACAAGTGCCATCATACATATCCTCTATTATATAATGTCCCTTTTCTCACTAATGCCCATTTTAAAACGTCACTCGGTACTCTATCATACGCTTTCTTGAAATATGTAAATGCCATACATACCTTTTTCTTCTGTCCCTAAACTTTTTTATTAGTGCCTCACATAAAATAATGGCTTCATGGTTGACTTACCAGGCATAAATCCGACTGGTTTTTGAGATACCGATGTCTCATTTCTTATTCTCTTATTTATTACCTTTTCCCAAATTTTCATACTATGACACATAAAAGCTTTATGCCTCTATAATTTGGACACTCCTAAATGTCTCTTTTACCTTTAAATATTGACACTATAATACTATTCCTTCATTTATTAGGAATTTTCCATTCTAATATGATTTTATTTAAAAGATTCTTCGACCTCCTTATGCCAACACCGCCTAATATTTTCCATACTTCTACTGGCACTTTATCTGGTCCTACTGCTTTATTCTTTTTCATTGCTGCCACAGCCTCACATACCTCTTTCTCACTCATTAAATGTACCAGTGCCTTGTTCCACGAGATATCCTCTAATGTCTCTTTGGGATATTTCTCATTCAGTAATTTTACAAAATACTTTTTCCATCTTTTTTTTACATCATCACTCAATAGTATCAACACTTTTTATACAACTTACATAGTGATAATCTCTAGACCTTTTTTCTCTTACTTTTGCAAGTCTTTAGACTTCTTTCTCATTTTCCTTTGTAAGGAATTTTTTTAAGTACTTACTATTTGAATGCTGTGATAGTATTGGTGTTGATATTATTTTTTTTAATTCTTCATTTGGTATCAGTGATAATCTCAAATGTTTCAGCAAATCTGGTAGAAAAACAGTTCTTTCTAATTTATTGTATTCAATCCAACCAGTAATTATTTCAAAAACCTAAACAAATTAATATATAAGAACTTATTATGATCCAGTATTAATTAATTGATTCAATTCATTTCAATTGTAAATTGAAAACAATATTTAGTATAAAAATATTTAAGAAAATCAGTATTTAGACATATTCAAATTTATATATGAAATACTTGGTAATAATTAAAATAAAAATATATGAGCTCATTAAATACAATTATTTCTTAAGTTTCATAAATTTATTTTTGAATATTTATATATATATATGAAGACTTTAAGTAAATAGGGAGCTAAGTCTCATTTTTAAAAATTTTCAGAAATTGCATTTTTTTATTTAGCGTTGACACACTATATTTTCCGTAACACACTCAATTTCATTGAAAATGGCACCTAGCCTATGTATATAAAAGAAAATTTAAATAACTAGAACATTTTTGAATTTCCAGTAAGATAAAAACTAAATAAATATTTTATAGAAATGATTTGTATACATTTTAAATTGAAGCTTTTATTGTACATCGATTTCAAAACTGCATAAATAATAGAAGATGAAAAAAAAATAAGTTCTTTTCTTTGATACATTATATGACTTATGTTATGAATCATATGACTTAATATAAATATGACAAACAAACACATTTATTTTAACCTAAGTATTTAATGGGATATGCCTAAATAATTTAAAACTAACATTTAGAAAAAACTTATTAATAGGGCTTAGAAGAGCACTATTTAAAAACTTTTATTAAAAAAGAATCGAATAACAAAACTCTATTTCCAGTACAAAAAAAAACACCTTAAAAAAATTAAAAATACCTTATTTTCTGAATTTATTTCCAAATGTTTATTTGATATGATATTAACAATATCATTTAACTGTAATTCATACAAGGGTTTTAATGTTACTTCTGATTCCATAATTAATCTATAGTTAAATAAATTTTATTACTTTTTTGTATATGTAAAAAATAAGCTACATTTAATTTTCTATTATTACGTAATATGTTTCAATATATAATGAAAGCAGTATTTATATATGTCATTATCTGACATAGATTTAGAACTTTCCATGAATATGATGCAATTTGATGGACATATATGTTTTTTAATATAATCACAACACATAATTTTTCCATAACACAAATCAAAATAATTCACAGCTTTACAAATTTTCTGAATAAAATAATTTATATTTAAACATGAAAATAATTTAATATACTATAAAAAATGTTCTAGTTCACACCTTAATATTTGATTCATTTAAATCCAATTTCATAGTATACATGTAAGTAACAATAGATTTGAATATATCAGAATCAATTTCTTTGATTTTTATAATTTCTTCATTACTTTCTTTAAAATAACTATTAAACATAACTGAAAAATATGGACTTGCAGCAGCCAAAATTATTTTGTGTGCTCTTATTTCTGTTCCATCATCAGTCATTATAGATATGTCACAAAACATATTTTTTCTAAAAATATAGATATTATTTAAATTCCAATACAAATTAATTCATGAATAAATAATGCTCCACAAAAATTAAACAATTAAAATTTAGGCAATAAGTATTATCATAAGAATAATTACAATTAAGGTGTTCTCCATACAAGAGACTTATATACAAACTGACGGTTTTTAAAAAAATTCAATTCAAAGTTTTCAATTCTTTGAAAACAAATAAAACATTATGTTTTTAAATATTTTAGCTTTGATGTGAAGCTGAAAAGGTATTAATTTTACTATGCGTTTTATTTTTTGTCTGTTACTACTTTTTCTCAGCTCTCACCCAACAGATTTCTTTCAACAATACGTCAAGAGATCACAAATTAAATTAGTCAAAGACATTACCCTCAAAAATTGAAAAAATTTCCCTCGTTCCTCATAAATAGAAAATATCCAAAAATATTACAAATTTAAAAATCGCTAATTTTCAATTTTTTTTTACTTAAAACTGCCATAACTTTATCAAAAATGACCAAATAAATATAATTTGGTATATATATTTTTTTAATAAATCTGACCCATTACCCGTCCACAGATGGATTCAAAATGACAACTTTTTCAAAAAAATGTAATTTTTCAATTTAACTTTTGAAAGCGTTTTGGAAATACTGACACTTTTATATATTTCTTAAATTAAAGCTTATGTAATATTCTTTATTATATAAAAAAAAAATTTTGGACTACATTTTGTCTTCCCGGTAAAAATGGCTACCGTATGCTATTTTTGTGTGAATTTTTTCAATTTTATGTATTATTTTATTTTAAAATACCTTACAAAGTTTTTGAGTTAGAAAAATTTATTTGACTCATTTTATTATATGTTATCTTATTTAGATTCAATAACTTTAATGAATATCTAGGACCCTATCACTATAGTCTCCCCTCATTTAAATATCTTATTCATATTAAATTTTTTTAACTAAGTGATTTTTTTTTTTATGGCTTTTATTTATTTTCTCAACTTTCACTAGACAATCTTTTTTTAACGATACATCAAATGATCATAGACATTATCTACTTAATTACCGTCAAAAATTGAAAAAATTTCCACTTTAACAATTAAAAAGTTATATTCTCCATATAGACTACTTAAATCATTCATTTTTAATGTTTTTAAAGATTTATTGTTAAATTAGGTTTGATATGATAATAGGTTTCAACTACAATATTAAATAATTGTACTTTGTAATATATTAATTTTTTAACTTTATTTGTATATGTTACTAACAGTCTACAATATTCCAATTTTTTTGGTAACATGTTGCTATATAAATCATAAATCTTAAAAAAAATTATTTTTAGTTTCGCCTGAATTTTATAAAATTTTTTTACAATTATAATCAAATTTTATAATACACTCAATTGAGTAGATTTTTATAACAACATTATGATTGGTTTTTTAGTTAAACTAAATCATTAAAATTTATTAAGTTCTGAATATTTCAATTGTAAAATCTTTTTAAACACCAGAAGTTACTAGATAATGATTACTATTATTTCTATTTAAGTTATCTATTACATTAAAAATGCAAAAAAATATTTTCTGATAAATTTACTATACATAGATAGTTATTACTATATTATACAATTTCCTGAATGCATATTAATCTTAAGAATACTATTTTTTTATTCTCAACATTTTTTATTTAATAATAAAAATTTCAAACTTGAAGTTGAGCTTAAGTTATGGTAACAAATTCTACTTTTTGTTATTATAAACTCTCAAAAAATCAACTTTAAAAAACCAAAAAATTAGTTTTTTGTGCCATGCTACACAATACTGAGGAAAGATTTAGAAATATCTTTGTGTTAAGATTAAATAAATGTAAAATTACGAAGTTCCAAATTAATGTCAAGGAATTCATATATATCATATAACATACATTTCTATAGGTTTCAAGGAAATTTTATATTTAAAAATGTAGCTCTTATTATGCTGCTAAGTTAAGATAATTTAAAATTACCCAAATAATATTTTTAAATAACAACCTTTAAAACAAATATAATAGAAAACTTTAATATTTTTTGTTTTAATATTGCAAATATTAATTAAGACAAGCCAATCGATTCCAAACTACTATGAGCTTTAGATCTGATAATTTTTTTGTTACAATGTTATGAAAAAAAAATGATATTTTTTTGACCATCCAAAATTTTTCTCTACTATTTAACTAAAACAAAAAAAAAAAGCTTTAAACTTCATCATAACATGTAACATAAAGTTTTATATTTAACTTATCGGTTATCTAAAATAAATTTACAGCCTATATAGATCTCTTTGGAACCTTTCAAATAACAAAAAATAATATAAATAAGCATATATATACTAAAAATTTTAAGTCCTAATTATAAATTTATGGAATTATCCTCAGTAATATTTTCAAACAAAATTATATAAGCACAAAATTTAAAATTTAAAAACACGAGTGATAATAATAATAACAGTGACAACATGTTCATTTTGATTATAATTATTATGATCAAAATACAGCAAAATTTTCATTAGATACATTACAACATGGCAGTTACTTTAAACATTTTCAGAAAAAAAGTGTATCCTTCAGTCCTTTTGTCTAGAGAACATCTAAATTTTTAAATTGAGTTTATAAAAAAACTGTTGAAGAAAACTAACATTTCATTACTCATTGAATATTTTTTATTGTACATTGGTGTAAATTGAGATAGGTCTTAGGGGGCTAATTAATGTGCTGATTTCTCACAGTAAAAAGAACCATTAAATAATGGAGGGGGTTTGGTACTACAACTAGATAACTCTACTTGTATTTGAAAATATATTTTTGCTAGAATATTAACGACAACAGAAGTTACTTTACATAGAAGCGCAACAAATATATATTAATATATATTTTGATAACAATATCAAAATATATATTTTTTCCTTTTTATGTAAATCTCCTAAAAAGTTTTATTTAAAAAGAATTTTAGTCTATTGTAACAATCCTATCAACAATTGAAACGAAGAACCTAAAAACTTTAGGACAATTAATTATTTAATGATTTAACTATACAAATTATCATTAATAAATGAGAAGTACAAGGGTTAATTGCTATCTCAAAATATACACTTTATTAAATCGTAAATAATATATATTAAGGAAGCAATTTAATAAACACTCCTCAAAATATTTCATTACATTGTCACTCAAAATAATAATTTTTGACTTACTGAAAATAGAAGTTTATTATGTTTAAAAATTCTTGTAAAACATTCATTTTTATGGTAGAACTACTTTCATTGGGTTGTCCTGAAGTTAGCTTAATTCGTTTTGTAGGATTATTATTGCCAATTAATAGACTTGAATATTTCTCCATTTTAAGCTGTTAATATTAATAAATGACGTTAATTCAAAATAATCATCAATAATTTTGTCTTTTTTCAATATAGCATATCATATTTAGAAATGTAATAGTCTGTATCAATATATTTTGCCTAAACATGATTTTTATTTGAAACAATGTGTAATATTCTTGTAATTCATTTTATTTATATCAATACCATTAAATTTTAATCAGAAATATTTTTCTTCTACCAAAATTTTAATATTATCATAACCACTACAACAAAATTTTATGCTATTTTCTGACTTTTGACTGTTTTAAGGAATTATGAAAATGTTCTTACAAGGAATTATAGTTTACCTAATGATTAATACATTATTATTTACTATTTCCTTTAAAGGGAAAATAAATTTAATTAATTACAATTGATGTAGAAAAAAAATTATTTATAATTTCATCAAGTAACATCATATTTTTTTCTATAAAACAACAATGTATGAAACAAGTGCTACATAAAATAAGTGATCCCTATCTGTATCTACCTAATAGGTAATTGCCCTATTGAAATTATACATATTAACCCTTAGATCACTGTGTAAAGTTGTTATCACTAACAATGATCTATAAATAAACTACAGAATATGAACCATGCATAGCTTACCAAAAAATTTAAAATATTACAAAAAGTAATCATGATATTAGCATGTTATAAAAGAGAATACTGGTAAATATAATATTTGAATTATAAAACATTTTCAAGTGTTCATAATTAAGTAGTCAATAATAATTTTAGAATTACAAAATAGTAAATTCAATAAATAAGAAAATATTATTCCTATTCAGTCTTCTTTCAAACATAAAACATACTGTTAAATAATTTTACTAACTGAAAATATTTGATAATATATTAATTATATCTTCATATTTTATTTTTTGTAGCTTTCCATTAAAAAATTATTTTTAACTATAATTAAAAATTGACTAATTCATTATTCTATTCAAAATTATATAAATATATGAAAAATACAGTAATACATTTGCATGATTAAATAATATAGCTCATTTGACATATAAAATAATGTTTTGTTATATGTTTCAAATAAGAAGTGTAGTATATAGAATTTTAATACATAAACTTAAATAAATATTTAGTGATCACGATATGCATTATACTATGATTTGGTATTTAATTTTTGAATTTCAATAAAAATAATTGATTTATATAGAACATGGAAATATTTAAAATACTTATTATAGCTTATTAATAAAATATTACGTATGTTTTAATGATGAATAACCAATAAATAATTACAATTAACTCACAACTTCTAATCTTTTGAGCAAAAAAAGAAAAATAAACGTGATTTAAAGTTAAATTTAAGCAATAACAATGACGCAAATGTCTAAAGTATAAAATCAGAAACTGTTAAATGTTAAATGGTAAGCACTACCGAGTTAATACTATTGAACAATTCGATAGTCAAAAACTATCGATTTATCCGGTTATTTTCAAATACTATCAACAGAAAAAAATTTTGATAGTATTTAGTAATCGAACAACCGATACTGAACTACTGAACTATCAATAGTTTTTAAAAAACTATCGAATAAACCTGGTCGTCAAAACTATTTGATATTGTCCATCACTGGTTGTATCACTAGTACTGTGATTTTAACTAAATTGTTAGTAGCAGTTATCAGTCATACCCTATGACTAGTATAAAATATTTATAGAAAATTATTGTTTGGTCCAAAACAAAGAATTTTTCGGGGCTTTTTCCCGCTAATCTATTCTAACCTATCTTATATCAGCTGCGAAGAATAGTTAAGATTTTATTTTAAAAATATTTCTAAATGATATCTTATTATTAAGTTTTAATAATAATTTTAGCTTCGATGCGAAGCTGAGAAAGTATTAATTTTACTGTGATGTGTTTATTATTATTATTATTATTTTTAATGTCGATTTAAAACTGGATAAAACATCTGAAATTATATTAGAAAATGACATTTTTAAATATTAACATAGTTAATCAAACTCTTTTTAATGTCTTAGTCAGGGACCAATGCTTGAATTGAATAACGTTATTTAAATCAGTACTAAATGACAAATTGTAAAAATCGTCTTCTTTATAAAATTGATAATGAATGTACTATTAAGTAAGTTGCACTTATTGGAAAAAATATTACAAATTAAAATTTCTGTGATTGAATTTGAAGCAGAGGCGCATTTACATAATTTCTGCGTGAAAGCATCAAAAAAATTACAGCCCTTCATAAGTTTCAGGGGGAGCACCACCCACTGATCTTATTATTTTGGAATTGTTATAAAAAAGATTATCTCTATAACATAATTTCTATAATCAATAAAAAGTAAGTAGCCCCAAAATTTTTTTTTGAATCAATATTCAACTCTTTAATCCTACCAAATATTAATAACGATAATTGCATTAACCTATTATAAATAATTTAAACTTATGTGTTTTAAAATATAATTTTTATTAAAAATTACTTCATAACAAGATCATTAAATTTACAATTAACTAGACGTATCCAAATTATTTTTCAGTATTACATCTTAACAGCAAGAGAAAGTTTAAAGCCCCTTTGCCCACCATCATTATGAAAAAAATTATATTTTTTGTTACATGCAATATTTTCTAAAAATGTGTTTAAATTTACCATCTCGCAATTTTTATTTTATTTTAATTGTGTCTACATAGTACACAAGTTTGAATTTGGCTATTTTCGCAGTTAATGCTCAGTCACTACAGGCATTATCCGTACCTATGCAATAAACTTTGGGTGTTTCAATTTCATTCTAATTTTTTTATGGTTTTGTGCATTTGCAATATTTTGATGTTTAAACGCACATATATGTGTTAAGTACACATTTATGCATTTTTTAGGGATAGCATTCAACGATCACATATGAGACAAAGATGGACAAGTTAATCGAAATAATTAACTCAAGTTTAGTTAATTTAAGAATGAACAATGCCGATAAATTAACAGTTTAAAGTTACCAAATAATAAATTTAATTAGCTAAGTTAAAAGATAAGTTGAACATTTTTTTTAACTTAACTAGTTTAAACAAAGTTTATTTCATTTAAAATTAATTTTTCGGCTAAAATGTTTTTAAATCATTTTTTTATTAGTCAGTGATATAAGAGATAGATAAGAATCGATTTTCAACTGAATAATAAGAAAATATTAATTATAACAAAAATTGTTTTAATTTGGTTTGTACATTTTGGTGTTGGTTGCTCTGTTAATCTTTAAAACTGGTTATTAACCCTTAAACAGTCGTGTGGGGGTCTGGCATACCCCCACATAAATAAAAACGGATGTATTATATTGCATAAAAGGTATACATAGATATAAATTTAGAAGATGGTTTTTATAGTAATATTAAATCGATTTTCATAAATAAATACCTTCGAAAAAAAAATGTATGACTTAAATTATTCATAAAAATTGAAATGGGTCATATTTACCCCCACACGACTTGTAACGTTATAATTTTTTTTTGGACTTGTATTTTTTTCAAAATATCGTTTTTATCGTAAATGCAATGTTATAATCGATATAATATTGTGGATTTGCCACCGACTGTGCAATTAAATTTTAAAAATAAATAATCTATTAAGAATTTCCACTATTCGATGATACTGAACNGAACTTGTATTTTTTTCAAAATATCGTTTTTAACGTAAATGCAATGTTATAATCGATATAATATTGTGGAATTGGAATTATGTGGATTTGCCACCGACTGTGCAATTAAATTTTAAAAATAAATAATCTATTAAGAATTTCCACTATTCGATGATACTGAACAAAGCTTTCGTTTACCGTCTNACAAATAAGAACAAAACATGTAATAAATACATCGCCTATATTAAACAGTATGCAAAGATTGTTTGGAGAAAAATTAATGTTTAATAGATTCAGAATAGTTATATATACTCGTATCATAATAATTAAATGTATTGTAATATTAATAATAAAAAAAATCAATTCAGAAAAATGATTATTTAAATGTAATTACACATAAAACTAAATAATATAAGCCTTTTTTGAGCTCAAAGAAATACAAGAAACATTAATTAAAATACNCCTTTTTTGAGCTCAAAGAAATACAAGAAACATTAATTAAAATACATTTTGTAATAGTAAAAGCTTTCGTTTACCGTCTTAAAAATAAGATTTTGCAGTTAAAATAATTTTTTTACGAACTAAAATTTTTTAATGAATTTTTGAAAATTAAGTTTTTTTTTTTCGTAATATAATTTTAGCTTCGATGCGAAACTGAGAAGGTATTAATTTTACTGTGTTTTTTTTTTTTTTTTTTTTT
>NW_026099574.1:1844129-1863151 GCF_025091365.1 Daktulosphaira vitifoliae
TCTTAATCAGGATATTAATAAGGAACTAGCAGTTTATGAAGCTTTTGGAATAATCCACCAATTTTTTAAAATTAAACACTATCTAAAGATTTGCATCGAAGCGTTTTTTTTTGATAGTGATTTTAATCACTGTCAGATATCATTATACTTGATCCAACTATGCCACGTCACCACTGTGCCGCGACCCCCCTGTGCTGGGTTTTTTATACATGTTTTATACTTTTTTAGAAATGGGGTCTGATAGACCCCCACGCGACTATGAACGTTAAAAATAGGCATGCGCCTGCTAAAGGGTTAAAAAAATCACATAAATTTTTTAAAAAATTCGGAAAATTATATTTATTGTTATATAAATATAATATTTGGGACAAGGAAAAAATTGATTTCTTTTTTTTTAATTAAACAGCGTATAAACACATACAATTTTATGAAAGTTTTAATTTAGTTGTTATTTTAACTAATTAACTGGAAAAAGTTATATCATTGGAAAATAAAATTAGTCAAATTAAAAAGTTTATTTGAAAAATAACTAAACTTTAATTTTAACTAGTTAATGCTCTCCATATAAGTTTAATACACTGGACTACAAGGAATTATCATCAGAAACAAATATATACTTTTCGCGATGTTTTCAAATGTGCAATTAGACTTTTTCTATCACTTCTTAGTTTTAATATTATTACTTATTATTAAAAAATAAGTATTTACATATAAAAAAAAAAATAATTAAGGACAAAAAAAAATTGTTTTAAATGAATACTGATTTTGATTATTACTATGTTAAAAATAAGGAAAGTGATATATTTAACCTATTTTTTTAATCTTTTAAAGTTGATTTTTATGGAAGTTTATAATAAAAAAAAAATTAATTTATGACCATAACTTTTAGCTCAATTTGCAGTTTGAAATTGACATCATTATAAAATTTTATAAGCGTATTATAAAATTTCATTATAATTATAAAAATCCATTGTTAATTCAGCAGAAACTAACAATAATTTTTTTTTGAAATGATATATATATATAGTCTAGTAGTAGCACACACAAATAGATTAATAAAATTATTAAATTAAAAAGAAATTATTAAGATTTATTTTTGTAATTGAAAATTTTGTAATATCAAATTATCATATCAAACTTGATTCGTCAATAAATACTTTGAAAACATGAGAAATTAATGATTTTAATTTTAATTAAAGATTTGCATCGAAGCGTTTTTTATAATAATGATTTTAATCATTGACAGATATCATTATACTTGACCCAACTATGCCACGTCACCACTGTACTGTGACTCCCTTGTGCTGGGTTTTTTTTTTAATTTTTTAATTATTTTTTTTTTATGTCTGTGAACGCTCTATCTTATCTCTTGCTGGATCGATTTTGATGAACAATACGTCAAAGATCGTACAAATTTCGAAAATAAGCGATTTTTAAATTTGTAATTTTCTTGAAGATTTCCCTCATTTACGAGGGAACGAGGGATATTTTTTGTAATTTTTAAGGGTAATGTCTTCGAATAGATACGATTTGTGATCTTTTGACGTATTTTTGAAAGAAATCGGTTCGGTGAGCGCTGAGAAAATATGATAACAGACATAAAAAAAACATATCGTAATAAAACCAATACCTTCTCAGCTTCGCATCGAAGCTAAAACAACTTGTTATTATTATTTCTAATTATCCTGTTGTAATAAAGTGTAAAATATTTTGCTCAAGATATTCATTTCAATGTTGCTATCGTTTTATTTCTCAGGCTTCAAAAGAATAAAAATTATAATTCTAGTATAGTTTCAATGGTAAAAATTATAATTAGTTTGAATAAATAATGAAAGTCAAAATAAACTCGTGAAATTAAAAAAAATATATCACATTACCTGTGGATTTTACCGGGTTTTCTCGTTAAGTAATCGTTTAAACTAAAAATAAACTACATCACAGGACTCCCAGTAAAATTTCAATTCAAATTGATGGGACCACACTAAAATGAAACTTTTTTCACATTTCTAACTTTGAACCCAAAGTTCAGAGGAGGGTGCTAAATTTACAAAAAATTGAGTGACCCCTCAATTTGTATGAGAATTTTATGGTAAATACTGTTCATTTTTTATTTAAATAAAATTTGAAGAGGGAAAACCCTAATTTTGGAGATAAGAAATTTTAGTTTTTGATTTCACTATTTTTAGGTTCTACTGAATATCACCTTACTACTTGTTACATTAATTATACTTACACTCTGTATGTATATTTCACAATCATTATTGAATTTCGTTGTTTTTTTTAATCGTAAATACAAATCATTTTTATTTGTAATTTTAAGTGTTTTTTCAAAAAGTATTTTTAAAACACATTTTAAAATTAATCTTTGTTGTCTTGTTACGGTTATGTAAACGAATAGGTCTCGCATAAATAAAGAATTTCGATAAATTGAACGGCTGTAGCCAATTTTCATCAAATTTGTCCTAAAACATTTACAACACATATTTTTTTGCACCAAATTTGTTAAAACGCTTTTGTAATTTACCTGTTCTGTTTAAACAATATACCGAATTAAACAAAAAAATATGTTAAAAATAAAATTAAAATAATTATTCTTATTTTATTTTTTAAATTATAATACCTAAACTTTTGGTTTAACAGTATGGTTATATAGGAGGGGAGGTTATATATAGTAAATAGGTAAGTTATGAATATAATAACTTGAAGGAATATGACAGATTGGAAATACGTGAAAAAGTCATTTTAGAGCACTTAGAAGTATTAAACGTCAAGCCAAATGCTTCAGCCCAACTAACTGAGTGATCTAGATCAGATTAACCATGTCTCTGTATATACTCTAATTTACAAGGTGTTCAAATAGTAAGAAGGATACAGGTCATTTATTACAAACAACGAGAATAATGGAAACCGGGTTTCATATTTACTAAACACTTTGTATAGTGTTTAATAAGTAAGGAAACGGCTTTCTATTGTTCTCGTTGTTTGCAACAATTGACATGTTTCCTTACTTAACAATCTGTATATGTTAATGGTTATCATTTTTAGTGACAGTCTTTCATTTTTCAACCTCAAAATTATCTGGTAGTTTCTTTGATTTAGTAATACATGTTTAGAGTTTCTTCATCAGTTGTTATTACCTTTAAAGTTTACTTGTTTTCCTGTTCAAGACACCTTTTTATACTTATCACAGAAACTTAGTTAAATGACTCACTTTAATCTAGCGAACTTGGTCTCACGAATTATAATGTGTTTTGTTGAGACCGTCCATTTTTAAGCAGTTCATGTTCTCAAGGTGGTGGCGTACTAATTACAGTATTTATTTACAAATATTTCTTCTTTTTTAATCAACGTTTCCAATAATACTATTAAACAATTGTTTGTCTCTTTTCAATTAGGCGCTTGTTCTTTTGTTATAAGCTCTGTTTACCTTCCTCCTTCCAGTGATTTGTTCCTTTATGATGCATATGTTTTTTCTGTTGATCTTTTTACCCATCTTTATCTTAATTCCTTTAATTTTTGCGGCGATTTCAACTTGCCGGAATTTAATTGGTCTATTGACAATAATAGCGTTCTATTTTATTATTCCTGTATTCCTGAAAAATTTGCTTTTCATTAAATAAAATGTTGGAAACTAATTGCCATACTTACTCTCCATAAATACGGCACTGAAAGCACTCATGTAAAAAATAAAATAATAAATCCAGTACGAGAAATGGTCTTATTAGACTATTAGTTCAAATAAGAATCGTTAGTTACCGTGATTATTTGAAGAGTCGTACTATCAAAAAATTACCGAATTTAATTTTGGTGAAAATTTCAAATTGTATTTTCGTCTAATAAGGATGGTATAAATTAAATTTCACTTTTTTCACTACTTACAGTGGTGAAAATTATAAACTCCTACACAGAGTACCACCTGAATTCGTACAGAAGCTACCCTTTAAGAGAGGCCAATATCGAGAAGAGAATTTTATTATTAAATACTTTTATAAAGCTCTGTAGCAAAAAGTTAGTGGGTTTAAATTTCATTAATTAGTAATACACCAGAGTATATAACAGTAATGATATTATTAGAGTGTCTATCCCCCATGATAACTGCTTAAATTAATATAGTCGATAATTTTATCCATTGTTGACCGACTCCAAGTAGTTGGGTTTAAGGCGAGGAAGAAGATTTTTCACCATTGTAGTCCTAATGGGTAAATAAATTGACATATAATTATACATTATTTTTTTTGCTCATTACATTTTTGTGATAACTAATTTCATCTAATTTTCATGCAAAACCATCTCCACGCAAAAAAAGAATAGAGTATTGGCCCTAACTTGGGACATATACTGGTAAAACACAGAGATAAGACAAATTTTTACATAGTAAATATTTTACATTATTTTCTTTCTTGAATGATTGTAAGATTTTAAGTTAAAAATATTAATATATAGAATAGTTTTTAATTTATGTAAAAATTAACATTTTTAAAAATTAATGTAAGATGTTTCAAAATAATTATTTTGTAGAATAAATCTTCAGAACAAATATGATATTAAAATCTCTTATTAATGTTTCGTAGTTTCAATTCTGGAGCATTTTTTCATGTTACAATATTCACTTGCGTTCCTCCACAAGGTTTTACAAACAAAGCTACAAATATTTTTAGCTTCGATGCGAAGCTGAGAAGGTATTGGTTTTACTAATATGTGTTTTTTTTTTTGTGTCTGTTACCACTTTTTTTCAGCTCTCACCGAACCGATTTCTTTCAATGATACGTCAAAAGATCACAAATCGTATCTAGTCGAAGACATTACCCTAAAAAATCCTTCGTTCTCCGTAAATGAGGGAAACCTCCAAAAAAATTACAAATTTAAAAATCGCTAATTTTTTCAATTTTTTTTACTTAAAATTGCCATAACTTTTTTAAAAATAACCGAATTAATATAATTCTTTTTTATATATATGCACGATATCATTACCTTTCATTTAGTATATTTTTTTTTTATATCTGACTCTTTACCTGCCCACAGTGAGGGATTTAAAATGACAACTTTTTCAAAAAAAATTAATTTTTCCAACTTAACTTTTGAAAATGTTCCGGAAAGTCTGACACTTTTATATATATCTTAAATTAAAGCTAATGTAATTTACTTTATTATGCAAAAAAAAAAAATTTCGGACTTTATTTTGTCTTCACGATGAAAATGGCTACTAAATGCTATTATTGTGTGAAAATCCTCAATTTTATTTTTTTCATTTTTAACTTTTTAATACTATAACATATTGATAAGTGTATGGATCAACATAATTTTTTATGAGAAATAATATTTTTTAATAATCCCTTTTTCATTCGACATACTTTATCTTAATCAGGATATTAATGAGGAACTAGCAGATCATGTAGCTTTTGGAATAATCCACCAATTTTTTTAAAATTAAACACTATCTAAAGATTTGCATCGAAGCGTTTTTTATGATAGTGATTTTAATCACTGTCAGATATCATTATACTTGATCCAACTATGCCACATCACCACTGTGCCGAGACCCCCCTGTGCTGGGTTTTTTATATTTTGTAGACCTGTGTTCTCGCATTCATAATTCCATAAATTATAAATTTTGGATCATAATAGTGACCTTTTAGTATTTTCATCTTTAATGGATTATATAGGTATTTTTAATATTATTATACTTATATTTTGATACGAAAATTGTTTCAAAATATTTTATTAAGTGGACAATATACTACATAATGACTTTTTTTAATTGTAAATAATGAGGTTTATGTTTTTAAAGTCCCCTCACAAACAAATAATCAATATAATAATAATCGTATACGCTTCTGCTATTCATTTAATAATGACGCAGTACATAATTTTATATAGAGTGTTCATAATGTAAGTTAACAGATTTTTATTGTTTATAACAATTTATATGTTTTCTTAACAAACTCCCTGCTGCATATCATAATAACGGTAATTTTAATGTTATTCATTTTTATAGAATTAATAATTAATAAACGTAAAATAAATTTTTACTTAAAAAATATTTAGTGTACATTTTATTTGGTCACTTAAGTTAAAAGTACAAAAATATTGTAACATTATTTTATTTGTGACATGGTGTTGTTTATTATGGATAAATCAATTTCATCATGACTATTGTTCCGGTGGTGTCGTTTTTCATTTATTTCTTTATCTTTTTGTCTTTGCTGTAAGGATAAGCGTAGTGGTTTTTTAGGAGGCATAGGGCGACGACCACCAGAGTTTTCTGAATCGTAATTAAGGGATCGACTAGGATGAAGCGAATTACCTCCAGCAGTTAGATGTGAATAATATTCATTGCTTTTTAATCTTTGATGATCAACAGCTTCCAGGTCTAATGATCTAACGCTCCCACTACTGCTAGCATACATTTGTGGTAGGTAAGGCGAACCCGACGATTCAGAATCTAGAAATCGAAACAAAGTCTGTTGGGCTTCTCGTATATGTCGAGTTCGACTACTTCTTCCGGGTGGACATCTACTAATCCGTTTAGGTGAAACAGCCTGTAAATCATCAAAAGATTTTGGGGCCACTGTTATAACGTCAGAAGTGGACACCAATGATTCGACAGATGCCGAACTGCCGTATAGGCGAGGGACAGTACGGATACGAGTCTTAACGGGTCCATCTAGTACTGGTCTATCGTCATAAATTAGTTGTTGTTTGCGTTTATACTGTTGTATAGCTGAGACACCATGTTTAGGACTTTTGCTGCGGACCATAGCTGAATTAGAACCTCTTTGAAATAGTACAGATGCCGCCGATGATCGAGTTTTCATTAGTTCTGATATTTGGTCTTCAAGATAAGACACTCGATGAGAAAGCCTTACGTTATCCGTTTTGTACGCATGTCTGGATCTATCAACCTCTTCAGCTTGAGCACGACACTCATCTAATTCCCGTTTAAGAGCCACTAATTCAAGTTGGTCAACCGTAGGTCCATTTTTCATAACCACTATACGTACGCAGCCAGGTGAAACTTCTAACAAACGGTTGAGATCTTCTTTTTTTTTCATTAACAACACTACTTTACCATTTACCTCAAGCAACCTATGAAAAATAAGGACTATAGCATACATGTGCTTTATCTAAAATGTAACTATTGTCTCTAATTACTTTATTAAAAAAATATGTATACTCTAAAATGATAATTATAAGCGTACTCAAAAAATGCTTATAATTATAAATATAAATAAAACTAGGATTAGTAAATTTACTTAAATACAATTCGTGTACATTAATAACATAGATATTTAAGTAAAATAGACACATTGCCAATGATACTGATTAATTTTAAGCATTAAAATATTTTAAAATAGTAGAAAGGTATATGGGAATTTGCCGCATAATTGGTGGATACTGCTTAAATTGATATTTAATCTTTAAATTAATTTTATGAAATATTATCAAGACTAACAAATTTTATAATGTCTTCAGAGTTCATCAGATACATAGTTTTGAATTAAAATAAAATTATTACTAATATTATATGCAAATTAATTATTAATAAGTTATTGATCTTATTATTCGACTAATTTATAAACTATTACCCATTGTAATAATAAGTAATTTTAATTATCAATTGGAATTAAATATTTAATATCTCTAGTTATAAAACCATAAGAATTTAAGAACGAGAAAGTGATAATGAGGTAATGTATTATCCCATTATAAGGCACCCACTAGTATTTACTATTATTATGATTTGATTTGATTCTATATTGTGTTAATTAAAATAAACAGATGTTATATTTTCTGTAGTATAAATAATTATATTTTTGTGAAATAAAAATATTATTGATAACAATGTATCAGAAGACAAGAAAATAAATACAATATTATTTGCCTACCTTTGTATTATACTATTTTTTTTAAAGATAAATTTGATATTTTTTATAGTTATCACTAAATTTTGTAATCATAAGCGTCATTACCAATATTCATGAACCGGATTACCAACATATATATTTAATACTGTCTCAAATTATTTTTTATTAAACATTTAATTTTACCCAAATCCTTAAATTTTGATAAAAAAATGATCATATTAATAATGGACAAGTTTATGTTTCTTTTAAGATATAAATAAACATTTAATTCCTATTGGTATACTTTTTATTGAGAATTTTCCTTAGGTGTGTGTCATTTGCTCAATCTTCCCTAATTGAATGAATTATAAACTCAATAAATACTTTGTGAAAGATCTTTTAAAAAATAGTCTTCGTAAAGTTACGATAAACACAAAATAGATATATTACTTAAAAAAAACTATAATTTTAATTAATATAATATAATCAAAAAAACTAAATTTTCGTACCTAAAATTTTGGATTATTAATTTGGCTTAAGTTATCTGCCCTCAGTTTTTCAATATTCAAATAAGAGATAAGAAACCTCCCTATGGGAGGCTACACAATAGCAATGCAAACAATACAAGAAAATTTTTTGATAAATAAAGATAAAAATGTGTTTTTAACGAATTTTCGATAACTTATGTGAAAATTACACTACCTCTATGTAAAATTATCGTGTTTATTAAAAATATTATACTGACGTTTGAGAAATTTTAGATCATTTCTTACAATGTATCTATTAAGTACCAAAATCAAATCAAAAATTGAAATTATGTTCCTTGTCAAGACTAAAAACTGTGTTGGTTAGTATAATTTTTGTAATTAAATCTATAATGTTTTACCTGTCTCCCTTTGAAAATCCTAATCCGTCAAGGGTCCAGTCAATAAATAAACCGGGTTTATCTTTTCTAGGACCGACTCCAAATTTAGGACTTTTTAGATCGAACTCAATTTCTATGGCTCGAAGGCTTATAACAGTATCTGGATTATATGATAAATAACTAAACAGAATTTTTATTATAAGTTCAGATTATTTTATTGTTTGAAAATAGTCATCTGATTAGTTATACTTGTATAATGTGTTGTTTTCATTTTTTTCGTTTTGATGTTCTACCTCTTCTAAACGACATTTATTTTTGTTTATTTCTTCCATCAAACTCAGTAAATTTAATTCTTCTCTACCTAATTGATATTCAAGTTCTGCTTGTTGAATTCTTGTATCAATATTACTATTAAATCCAAATATTATTGTAAGAAAATGGAAGATAACTAGCTCGTAGTGATTTCTAATTACTCACTCTGTAACATCTAATTGGTCTAAAGATATTTTGATATTTTTAATAGCCAATCGCTTTTGGTCGATGTCATTTTTCAGGTTATTTATTTTCTGTGTCAATGATAGTTTTTCACTATCGTTGACAATGTCATTATTAAACTGTAGATTATTTTTATTATTATTCTCTTCATTGGTGTGAATATCGCTGACTAGATGATTTTGATTAATTGGAGATTTTGAAATGCTAGAAAAAATAACAAACATAACATATAAATCCTATTAAGTTTTTAATAGTCCGACTAATTGCAATTTAATAAAAGTTTATTATCAGTTTTTTAAATATGTAAGCTATTTGCATATATTCCATTAAAAAAAAAATAATCAAACATTGTAAAATGTATTAAACTCAATCCAACCATCAAGTTTACCTACAACTTTTGATTTCTGCCCACTGATAGGAAATATTTACAGTATTGTTAAACATTTTTATTTACTGATTTAAGCAATTTAATTAAATGTTAAAATCATCGATAAGCTCACGTGTTATGATTAAAATTTTCTTTATCATAATTATTGTTTGTAGATTTTAACATGTAACCGTTCATTGTTTTAGTTGGTGTAGTTGTGTTTTTTTGAGAACCATGTATGACGGTTGGAGGTGGCGTTGGTTGTGAATTGTTTGGAATTATAGGCGTAAAGCTCTTCTTTGGCTTCTTCAACGTTGTTGACAACGAAACTTCGATATTAGCCATCTAATCAATTATTAATTATTATCATTTTTATTTAAATACATTTTATATTATTTAAAAGAACATATATTTTAAAGTACTCTTGAGTTTAATAAGAGTTACTATACACATACTTGTATTGACATAATTAATTGGCGGTAACAAAAACATTAATCAATCAGCGTACACTTTTATAACTAATGTGTAAAGTATTACCTTTGCCTCTAAAGTTTCAAGCTGCGTCAATCTAGGCTCCATGTATTGTGTCTGTGATGCATGATGTAATGAGCCCTAAAATATTACAAAAACAATTTTTGTAGTTACGATTTTTAATCTACGGGAAAAATTAAAATTTTGGTTTATGAAAATGTTATTGCGGCACATTTATAGTATATTTTCGGGAGGAGTCTAAAGAAAATGTTTTTATAAATTTATAATAAGTGTTATTTTTAATGAAACCTTTTTTTCAAGATCAAATTTTTGGTCAAAAATTTGATCGTTACATGATTATAGGGAGGGGGAGCTTGCGAGTACTCAGTCAGTACTTGGCCAAATGTTAAGTAATACGAATTAAGCAGCAATGTTGCTTATAGAACTTATATAAAAGTAGGATTGAAGATTATGAACAGAAAAAAAACAATGTAGATATTCACTTTGATAAGCAGAATATTTTGGGAGAGAGGGAGTTCAAACTTGTTCCTTTTTCACAGATAAGTTTTTGTATAGGACCTATTCCTTTTTGTTGGCTTAAGCAGGTAAAATATATCATTTTCATGAATCACTAAAAAATCAAAAAGGGTGACTATCAGCCCTAAGATAATACTTCTGTATAACTCCTTTTATTTTGAAAAAATAATAATTTTCAGAATTTTCCCATTACTTACACTATTAGACTAATTTTGTATTAAATTTTATGTTTTTACTTATACGTAAAGTATTTTACAGTGTAAAGATTGTTTAAAAAAATATTACAGTGAAACTTTAATTATGTCAAAAGTTATAAGAGTTGTCAGTTAAATCTATTGCACTCTATATATATATCTTATGAACATATACCTACAAGTTGATTTTATATTATTTAAATTTATTTAGAGAATTTTTAACTGATTTATTAAAATATTCGTTGATCGAGTTTCTGTTATATAAAACTCTGAATGATATCAAATTATTTCATTCAAGCAGGGAAAATGTTACATTTTCAAACAATGACAAACGTTTAATAGACACTAGTAGGTGTATTACGATGTTCGTTGTATTTTTTGTAAAATTTAATCTATACAATCCGGAAATGGGGAACTATTTTAGTATGCTTCGTTAGAGTCCTTGAAAACTCAAGACTGTCATGGGAAAATGAACCATAACACAAAACATTTTAAACTTGTATAATTGACCAATCACATTATGAAAATTACCTAAGGAAAATAAATTGAATTTTTATTGAAAAAATAACATAATTTTGAAAATGTTGAATAAAATACTACAAAAAGTACTAAGCTATGTATAAATGTCTATGAAATTTAGTTTTTCTTGCTAAATGATTAATAATTTAGTTCAAAATTATTTCAAATGTAATAGAAAAATTTATAAAAAAAGTTTCACGCGGTATTTCACTAGTTGTAAATGTATTAAATATTATCTTAGATAAAACAAATCAAAAGAATAAAATTTAGATTATTAATATTGTTGGTACTTAAGCTTTTTTATATGAAATAATATATTACTAAATGGTAATATTATGAGTATGTGCAGTATGACATTAATGTAGATTAGACTTTCAAACATTTTCTGTTTAATAAGTCAAAGGTATTTTAAAGATATTAACCACTGTTACTTTAATTGATATGCGCAAATTACAAACTCAATAATTTTTTAAATATTTTTAATGAAAATACATCCTTAAAGTTTTTTTTTATAATGTTAAATAAAAATTATAAAATATTTTTCTAGACATTAATTTTTTTATAAACAAATTTGTTTATGTTATTAATCCTAAATAGTAACATCATTCAACAAGCTCTGAAATACTGTCAAATTTAATAATATTTGTTTAAAATGCCTTCAACTTTGTGTCATAAAGGTTGTTTTATTTAATATAAATTGTAACTTACCAAAGATATTGTCCTTTGAGGTGACATTTTGTTTTTCTGGTCGATTGTCGCGACCATTTGACTAGAATACAAGTTATTGTACAAATCACTGATAGTAGAGTTATTTTTTTTTGACGACCTATATCAAGAGTAATTTGCCAATGAATGAACAGGTTTCAAATGTTTTTTTCATTTTATCCTCTCACCTAACGCATTCTACACAGTTAATATAATTACAGATTTTCTGTTTTATTATAATAAAATCTAAATATGATCATGAATAATAATAATAATATATATAATCAAAATAATTTTTTTTTACTTAAACAATTAATAACGAAATTAGTTAAAAATATAGCTATAGAGGTTATTAGAGTTCATAACTATGAGTTTATTATTTTTCTATGTATCAATTCCCTATTTATTTATAAACTTTTTATATTTACTTAATCTATAATAAATATGTGTTATAAACCCCAGTATTTTTTGTTATTGATACACCAAGGCTAACAGGCTGTCATAATCAATGAAATTTAACTGATAATAAAACTTATTTAAATAAAACATATATTTATGACTGAATTAGAATGATTTTAATTGTTCATATAATATTTTACAATTAACATTATCAAAGTAGTAGATCTTAGATTGGCTACTAATTTATTTTCTATATACAAGTAATTTTTTTTAAAGACGTTAAATCAATAACATTTTTTTAGTCATATCATTTATTTTCTGTAGTTAATATATTAAATTAATTATTTTTACCTTTTTCCGTATTTTCTTAATAAGTTAAAATCACTAATCTGTGAAGTAGTTGAACTCATGTCACGAAATCACTTTACTAAAAATAAAATAAAATATAAGCGTTACAAAAATATTTTAAGTTTTGAATACATTGAAGTAAAATAGATTTTCTTATAAAAATGAATTCCTGATTAACTATTGAACGTCCTTCTTATTGTTTTGGTTGATTACCTTTTGTTGGATTGACAATATAGATGATATGATATAGAGTTGTGAAATTGCTATAATGTTGTAGGTTTTAGTATTATTTATTATTTTAATTTATTAAAATATAAAATAATTAAAGCTGATTAATACTTTGGCAACGTTAAATATTTTTAACTGTATAAAATGTTTTTTCGAATGGCACTATTTTCACAAGTAAATCGCTTGTCCAGATTATACTATATTTATAAAACGAGCTTTAAAACCTTATGATTGATTATGAAACACGAGTTATTTTAAAAGTATACAGTTCAGTATTTTTTTCTCGTTATTTAAAAAGATATAATGCTTTTAAACAAATATTTAAAAAATGTAGGATACCATCTATCTAGTTATTGATTAAAAATAATTTTAATCATTGATCAATACGATGCATAGAATGTCACTGGAAGATAGCAAAGCTTTTCAACATTATTTCTAGTTTCTTATGTAAAATCTACGCTTCGCGATAAACTAACATTTTAGTTAAAAAATCTTAAAAAAAATTTTATTTCAAAAAATTAAAAATTAAGTTCAATAGTCTTAATCATTCTATAATTTATTCCTAAAAACTGCGTCAAATGTAGTCTTTAATTTAACCTTATCTTTTGCTTTTGCTTGGATTGGTCCAATGAAAAAGTTAATCAGTTTCAGTTTGGTTTATACAGGTTAAAATATATTGCCATTATTATTCCTTGGTTATTCTAGCATATTTTTTTTTGTTTTCTCTGTTAGTACAAATCACGCGCACATAGACGTATTTATCATGAATATAATAAAACTGCTAGGTTTTGTTGCTATATAACAACAAATTATACATGTGAACGAACATCCTTCGTTACATTACGCAACACAAATTTTGGGTTGCCTGTTCCCGGGGGCAATTCAAGTTTTATACATCTTTCAAGTCAGCATGTTATTAGACAATAGAATGCGCATAATATGTGCATTGAACCTATACACGCTCTGACATATAGACTTTGAATAGAACAGAAAACTTCAGCATCCTATTAACTGTTAATTTGAAACATGAATATGTATTGAAAATTTATATTTTTAAACTATGTAAAAACTGAAATAAACAGTCAAGTATTTATCACATAAAGAAATATTAAATTATACAACTATAAAATATTTTATAACATCATTGAGAAATAAACAACCCTTACTTAACTGTTAAGTAATACTTATACAGGAAAGTTATATGTTTTTGGAGTTTTATTATATTATATTAAGTATCTCAAAGCTATTAAATTTTTTTGATCTCATCTATAAGTCTCGACTATTTTTCAATTATTAATGTTAATGAAGTTATGTTAGTATTAGTAATTACTAAATAATTATTTATTAAATATTTTTTTACGAGCACGATTTTACTATACAAATGATTTACCCACCTTATATTATAGTTCTGACACGCCTTTCTGTATTTATATATCTACTAATCTTGGATAAATCAGTAATTAAGTTTTTGAAAATTACATGTTAAAATATGTATGTAAAATGTCGATATATCATTTAATCTATTCATCGTATTTTAAAGCATTCATCAAAGTCTGATACATATTACGCTTTTTAATTATCATTATGATTATTTTTATGAACACAACGTGTTTAAATTTAATTTCAGCTCAACTTATTCAACGCCTAATCATGCCATTAAAATATTAGAGCTTAAAAATGAATTCACCTAATGTTTTATAAAAATCATAAAGTATACAAATAAAAACTCATCTAATTATTTGCCTTTAAAGCTTCATAATCCAGTATTCCAATTAGTAAGTATAAATTATGAGAAAAAAATATACCATTCTGTTATTAAACGGTTTACACAAACACAGCGGTTAAAATTTTGATATTTCTATTTTTGTTTACCTCTGACATAATAAAAATAAAAATTATTGTTGAATATTGAACTACTGAATGACACACTTAATATTAACATTAATTAATTTACCATTCAACAATTTTACAAAACAGAAAAACTGAAACGATATAATATCTGCTGATCGTGGTGATAGTTTATGTAATTATATATTAATACACTCAAATAAACATTTGGTCTTTTATTATAAATTCGTATAGTTTTAATTAACTGATAATATATATTCTAATTATAATACTTAATTC
Source organism: Daktulosphaira vitifoliae (assembly GCF_025091365.1). Taxonomy (NCBI): domain Eukaryota; kingdom Metazoa; phylum Arthropoda; class Insecta; order Hemiptera; family Phylloxeridae; genus Daktulosphaira; species Daktulosphaira vitifoliae. The sequence goes on from NW_026099574.1 coordinate 1,859,229, forward strand.
TGTATGAAGTATGAGACTTATTTACATGAAAAATAAACACTTGTTAATTTCATTGATTAAATATATCAGTATTAATAATTAAAAATGTAATTTGGATAATTAATTTTAAACATTAAAATATATTAAAATTGTAAACAACACAAATTTGATAGCTGTATTTTATTTAAAATTACCTGTTACTTTTACATATTGTTATTTGATTCATTGAATGGTCAGTCACGGTATTATTTGTATTGTACAAACAATGACGGTAATTTGGTATATTTTTTTACTGCGTACCATCGTAAGATATGTATATACGGTTTGACAGTGAAGACAATGAATTATTGTATTATTTTTATAATTAAATATAACTTCAGTATCACTAAAACTTTTTGTACATAATACATAGAATTATGAGGTGTTTGATAAAATATCCAAACATCCTAACGCACCCAGTGTGTAATGAATGGAAGAATGCGATCACGACTAATGTATAAAAATGGATTTACCGTACTCTGAGCACACATTTCATTTATAACACCATAGCAACGAAATTCCTTTATGGAGGTCGTTTAAAGTTACCAAAATCTGACTTTGGTTCGACTCTGAATGCTTTATATTATTTTATAAATTGTTTTCTGTATAAAAAGTACTCTAAACATAATTTGATTTCTATTTTCAATAAATTGTAGTAATTGTTTGTAATATACTATAAATTCAAATTGAATTAAATTTTTATAATACTTATATTCTAATCAAATAGAATCATATTGTAATATTTCAAAGTATCGTGATTATTATATAGTATTATATTTATAATTTTTTATTTTAAATAAGTTTTGTTTAAGTTATTCTTAAGCATGTTCATGTATATAGATAAATTAAGCATAGTTTTTTTTTCATAAGATTTATCTATTAATATGGTTTTTAGTTATAATATTATTTCTTAAATGTATTGAATATTTACAAATGAAATTTAAATTACATTTTTTTGTCAAAAAATGTTGGTGCTCGTCATTCACACAGAATCAACCTGTTGAGGAATTCTCATCCCGTTTAGTAACTTTGTGATACCGCACTCATTATGATTGGTTTAAGTGTATGTTATCAGTTAGCTTTCATTCAAGTTCTTTGTATGCAACGGTTGGTATATACGTTTTGGTTATGTTACAACGCAGAACTTCTCGATTGAGGCTTTAAGTTTATGTAAGTCGGGTACACAGAAAGTATCATCTAGCTGCTGTGTTTAGTCTTAAGCTGTTAAATATAGGTTTTTTTATGAACTATTGCTCTATGATTCAATACATAAAATGTTTTATGCTCTTTAAAACTAATTGAATTTTTAGTGCCATCGCTGCCAACTGCATGTCAGAGGCGGCGAAGACAAACAGTTGTTGCAATAAAAATTTAAAAAATTATATCTAACTATGAAATTGATTACTTTAAGGTATATAGTAAGGAAATATTTGATCATTTTCACTATATTTATTAAATATATTATATCAATATACAATATTTATTAAATCATACTCACTCTAAAATAATTAAAGCAACATATATCTATTCACATTTTCATCTAGAGCTATGAATACTAGTGCACATATTTCGTCATTAAGTATGAGAGTCGGTGTCGTGACAATTCAGTGCCGACAATTTCGCATCAGGACAATTTAACGCTAGATATATTTTTTTGAAAGATCAGTTGCGCAATAAGTAAATTTAAACTAAAATTATTATGCAATATAATAATATTTTTGTTTAAAAATTCACATAATTTAAAATTATTAGCTTCGATGCGAAACTGAAAAGGTATTGGTTTTACTAAGATGTGTTTATTTTTTTACTTTATTATTTTTTTTTTTTGTGTCTGTTACAATTTTTTCAGCTCTCACCGAACCGATTTCTTTCAACTATACGTCAAAAGATCACATATCGTATGTAGTCGAAGACATTTCCCTCAAAAATTGAAAAAATTTCCCTCATTCCCCGTAAATGGGGGAAACCTCCAAAAAAATACAAATTTAAAAATCGCTAATTTTCGAAATTTTTTCAATTTTTTTTACTAAAAACTGCCGTAACTTTTTCAAAAATGAACATATCAATATAATTTTTTTTTTAAAGATGCTTGATGTCTTTATCTATCNTGTTCATGTATATAGATAAATTAAGCATAGTTTTTTTTTCATAAGATTTATCTATTAATATGGTTTTTAGTTATAATATTATTTCTTAAATGTATTGAATATTTACAAATGAAATTTAAATTACATTTTTTTGTCAAAAAATGTTGGTGCTCGTCATTCACACAGAATCAACCTGTTGAGGAATTCTCATCCCGTTTAGTAACTTTGTGATACCGCACTCATTATGATTGGTTTAAGTGTATGTTATCAGTTAGCTTTCATTCAAGTTCTTTGTATGCAACGGTTGGTATATACGTTTTGGTTATGTTACAACGCAGAACTTCTCGATTGAGGCTTTAAGTTTATGTAAGTCGGGTACACAGAAAGTATCATCTAGCTGCTGTGTTTAGTCTTAAGCTGTTAAATATAGGTTTTTTTATGAACTATTGCTCTATGATTCAATACATAAAATGTTTTATGCTCTTTAAAATTAATTGAATTTTTAGTGCCATCGCTGCCAACTGCATGTCAGAGGCGGCGAAGACAAACAGTTGTTGCAATAAAAATTTAAAAAATTATATCTAACTATGAAATTGATTACTTTAAGGTATATAGTAAGGAAATATTTGATCATTTTCACTATATTTATTAAATATATTATATCAATATACAATATTTATTAAATCATACTCACTCTAAAATAATTAAAGCAACATATATCTATTCACATTTTCATCTAGAGCTATGAATACTAGTGCACATATTTCGTCATTAAGTATGAGAGTCGGTGTCGTGACAATTCAGTGCCGACAATTTCGCATCAGGACAATTTAACGCTAGATATATTTTTTTGAAAGATCAGTTGCGCAATAAGTAAATTTAAACTAAAATTATTATGCAATATAATAATATTTTTGTTTAAAAATTCACATAATTTAAAATTATTAGCTTCGATGCGAAACTGAAAAGGTATTGGTTTTACTAAGATGTGTTTATTTTTTTACTTTATTATTTTTTTTTTTTGTGTCTGTTACAATTTTTTCAGCTCTCACGGAACCGATTTCTTTCAACTATACGTCAAAAGATCACATATCGTATGTAGTCGAAGACATTTCCCTCAAAAATTGAAAAAATTTCCCTCATTCCCCGTAAATGGGGGAAACCTCNCAAAAAAATTACAAATTTAAAAATCGCTAATTTTCGAAATTTTTTCAATTTTTTTTACTAAAAACTGCCGTAACTTTTTCAAAAATGAACATATCAATATAATTTTTTTTTTAAAGATGCTTGATGTCTTTATCTATCATTTGGTATATATTATTTGTAAATCTGACACTTAACCTGCCCACAGGGGGGGATTTAAAATGACAACTTTTTTACAAAAAATTAACTTTTTCAACTTAACTTTTGAAAATGTTCCGGAAGGTCTGACACTTTTATATATATCTTAAATTAAAGCTAATGTAATGTAAGTTATTATGAAAAAATAAATTTGACCTCTGGACTTGTCTTCATGGTGAAAACCGCTACCGAATGCTATTTTTGTGTGAAATTTCTCGATTTTATATTTTACATTTTTTACTTTAAAAGGCTATAACTTTTTAAAAAATGGATGGATCAATACAATTTTTTTATAAGAAATAATATTTTTTAATAATCTCTTTTTCATTCGACATACTTTATTTTAATCAGGATATTAATAAGGAACTAGCAGATTATGTAGTTTTTGGAATAATACACCAATTTTTTAAAATTAAACACTATCTAAAGATTTGCATCGAAGCGTTTTTTAGCTTCGATGCGAAGCTGAGAAGGTAT
>NW_026099574.1:1863251-1866998 GCF_025091365.1 Daktulosphaira vitifoliae
AAAAAATATTTATACTGATGACCTATATTCTATGTGCAAATGACAGTCGAAGTAGAACAAAAAATAGGAGCTAATTATGTTTTTGGAATAATCCACCAATTTCTTAGAATTAAACACTATCTACAGATTTGCATCGAAGCGTTTCTTATGATAGTGATTTTAATCACTGTCAGATATCATCTATACCTGTCCCAACTATTCCATGTGCATACTGTGCTACTGTTTTTTTTAATAAAGAAAAGTAAATATATGAATATAGTTTTTTTTGGACTTTATGAACAAAAGAAGACTCCTTAAATCGATAACTGATAACAATTTTCTTCACCCAGGACTTCGGGATCCCAGTCCACTGGAATATAATTTATTTCAAAAAATAAATAATATTCTGTATCAACTACGTGGAAATAATTATTTTAGTATTAATAAATCTTCTTTAATACAAAACTAAATAATTTTAAATTTATTTGTCAGTAACTACATTATTTTTCGCTGTCAAAAAATTCATATCTGAAATTTGGGAAAAAATTACTTTGTAATTAATTTTAGTTCATTTAAAATGTTTTAATATCTAAACAAATTAATTACTGTTTCATATTGCTTGATAAAATAAAAATAAATCTATTTAAATTTACATTAGAAAGTCATTATATATGAACTTAAACATGATGGAAAAATTAAAAAAAAATCAGCATTGGCAGCAATTTATTTTAAAAGTGGTTGACAATGATTTGTTAAGACAATTATCTTTTATTCTTACACTCTCACTGTTGGATTTGCTATCATAATAATATGTGATAAGACAATTTATTCTTTTTAATAAATAGATATGTGTATGAGTAATACTGATCTTACACGTGTATGACGCACATATTGAACATGTGTGAATAATGTAACTTGTGACCTTTATAGTGAGCCAAAAGTAAAATTTTATTATAATATAATAAGGTAAATAAAATTGGTTGTGTTGGTTAATTAATTTGGACTTTTGAGCACTTGAATAAATATAATTGTCTTACTTTCTGTTACTATAATTCAGTTTGTTTAATTTCATTGGGGTCCTGGAGTCCGAGAGTTTAGAGGATGACAATACAATCAGATAAAAGGGTTATGGTGAATATTGAAGTTTAATACATGAATTAAACTTGTAAAAATTGGTAAATCTTTTGAATAGTCTTACGTTTCAAAAGCACGAGCTTAGGTCGGCAACTATGGAACGTAATAAGAAAATGTGTAGATACGATCTTAGGTCAAGCACTTTGAATGCATTTAATAATTCTCCTGACAAACCAGTTAATAAATTTGAATGAGAAAATATAAGTTAATTATTATTATTTTGTCATCCTCTTCTCGGATTAAATAATTCCAAATTATCTGAATTATAATGTATTACCTACTTTATAATGTTTTCTGCGGAATTGAAATGAACAAGACTGACAAGTTTTCTTTTGAATATTTTTGAGACTGGTGGTTAATTTCTGTATTTGATTCTTGACTTGAAAGGTGGAATGAGAAAATTGTATAGCTTTTTATGGCTTTTTATATGAAATCTATGATCTATATATGTCACCAAAATGTAAGAATTGACCACCAGGGCTCCTATCTTTATTGAAATGAAAATTATAAGCAGGGATAATATGTTACATTGGTTGTGGTACATTTGATTTTTCTTAGGGATACTGTTACTTAATACATTGTCTTTGTAGATTAATTTACAGTGTTTACATTTATGTACAGATATTAATCTTAAACTGAACAAATACATACATTGTAATAATTACATTAGTGATTATGCTATAATATTAATTTAAGACAATTGTTTTATTTTGTCATACACATTGCGAATAATATTAAATTTTTATGAACGGTATCACAACACCTTATACACATTATTGTTTTATTTCGTTATACGTGTTTAAAGGAATTTTATTAAAAAATGTTAAAGTTCTCAAAATCCCCTCCTGAATTTTTAGCTTCAATGCGAAGCTGGAAGGTATTAATTTTACTATGATGTGTTTTTTTTTTGTGTCTGTTACCACTTTTTCTCAGCACTCACCGAACGGATTTCATTCAACGATACGTAAAAAGATCACAAATCGTATCTAGTCGAAGACATTACCCTCAAAAATTGAAAAAATTTCCCTCGTTCCCCGTAAATAGGGGAACCTCCAAAAAAATTATAAATTTAAAAATCGCTAATTTTCGAAATTTTTTCAATTTTTTTTACTAAAAACCATCATAACTTTTTCAAAAATATAATATCAATATAATTNTACTTAAAACTGCCATAACTTTTTCAAAAATGAACAAATTAACATAATTTTTTTTATACTAAAATCTTAGACATTTCCCTTTCATTTGATATCATTTTTTGAAAATTTAACCCTTTAACAGCCCACAGGGGGAGATTCAAAATGACAACTTTTTAACAAAAAATTAACTTTTTCAACTTAACTTTTGAAAGTGTTCCAAAAATACTGACACTTTTATATATATCTTAAATTAAAGCTAATGTAATATACTTTATTATGGAAAAAAAAATTTCGGACTTTATTTTGTCTTCACGTAAAAAATGGCTACCGGTATGCTATTTTTGTATTAAAATTCTCGATTTTATATTTTACATTTTTAATTTTAAAATGTTATAACTTTTTGAAAAATGTATGAATCAATACAATTTTATTATAAGAAATAATATTTATATACTACTTTCATTAGACATACTTCTTTTTTAAATCGGACCATTTCCCTTAATGCAGGAGGGGTTAAAACATAAAAATACATATAGAAAGTAGAACTTTTTCAACTTAATTTTTGAAAGTGTTCCGGAAATACTGACACTTTTATATATACCTTAAATTAAAGCTTATGTCATATACTTATATATTAAAAAAAAAAAATTTTGGACTTTATTTTGTCTTCATGGTGAAAATAGCTACTGTATTCAAAAATATGCTATTTTTGTGTTAAAATTCTTGGTTTTGTATTTTATTTTATTATAAAGGGATTACACTGATTTTCATAAATATTATATCAATCTAATTGACATAGTATAAAAAGATAAACATAATTAAATTTTTTTGTTTCTTTGAAGTCGAGAAAATTAACTTTAAAATTTGAACCAGCTAAATTTCCATTTTTATTAAGTGACAAATGAGACGTATGGTTTCTGAGACGGTAACACTTGGGTCTTTCACGCCTGTGACACTGAATTTTTTCTTAATTCTTTTTAAGTTAGAAAAAAATGTTTAACTCATTTGATTTTTATCTCATTTAGATTCAATAACTTCAATAAATATCATGGATCCCATTACTGTAGTCTTCTCTCGTGAGAAGAAATTCATATTAATATTATTTTACTATGTGGTTTTTTTTTGTAGCTATCATTTATTTTCTCAGTTCTTACTTGACCTACTTTTTTGACAAATTTTTTTTTTAAATTAAACATTATCTACAGATTTGCATCGAAGCGTTTTTTATGATAGTGATTTTAATCACTGTCAGATATCATCTATACTGGACGCAACTATTCCACGACCCCACTATGCTGAGTTTTTAGTAATGCACATAATTTTGTAATTTATTTAATTTTTAATTTTCATTATTGAATTTTTACCTATATTTATATATCATATGGTAACAAATAATGTCTTTGAATTTAAAAGTATTAACTTTTTAGCTTCGATGCAAAGCTGAGAAGGTATTGGTTTTACTAAGATGTGTTTTTTTTTTTTTTTTTTTTTTTTTTTT
>NW_026099574.1:1868957-1887711 GCF_025091365.1 Daktulosphaira vitifoliae
TCTTAATCAGGATATTAATAAGGAACTAGCAGTTTATGAAGCTTTTGGAATAATCCACCAATTTTTTAAAATTAAACACTATCTAAAGATTTGCATCGAAGCGTTTTTTTTTGATAGTGATTTTAATCACTGTCAGATATCATTATACTTGATCCAACTATGCCACGTCACCACTGTGCCGCGACCCCCCTGTGCTGGGTTTTTTATACATGTTTTATACTTTTTTAGAAATGGGGTCTGATAGACCCCCACGCGACTATGAACGTTAAAAATAGGCATGCGCCTGCTAAAGGGTTAAAAAAATCACATAAATTTTTTAAAAAATTCGGAAAATTATATTTATTGTTATATAAATATAATATTTGGGACAAGGAAAAAATTGATTTCTTTTTTTTTAATTAAACAGCGTATAAACACATACAATTTTATGAAAGTTTTAATTTAGTTGTTATTTTAACTAATTAACTGGAAAAAGTTATATCATTGGAAAATAAAATTAGTCAAATTAAAAAGTTTATTTGAAAAATAACTAAACTTTAATTTTAACTAGTTAATGCTCTCCATATAAGTTTAATACACTGGACTACAAGGAATTATCATCAGAAACAAATATATACTTTTCGCGATGTTTTCAAATGTGCAATTAGACTTTTTCTATCACTTCTTAGTTTTAATATTATTACTTATTATTAAAAAATAAGTATTTACATATAAAAAAAAAAATAATTAAGGACAAAAAAAAATTGTTTTAAATGAATACTGATTTTGATTATTACTATGTTAAAAATAAGGAAAGTGATATATTTAACCTATTTTTTTAATCTTTTAAAGTTGATTTTTATGGAAGTTTATAATAAAAAAAAAATTAATTTATGACCATAACTTTTAGCTCAATTTGCAGTTTGAAATTGACATCATTATAAAATTTTATAAGCGTATTATAAAATTTCATTATAATTATAAAAATCCATTGTTAATTCAGCAGAAACTAACAATAATTTTTTTTTGAAATGATATATATATATAGTCTAGTAGTAGCACACACAAATAGATTAATAAAATTATTAAATTAAAAAGAAATTATTAAGATTTATTTTTGTAATTGAAAATTTTGTAATATCAAATTATCATATCAAACTTGATTCGTCAATAAATACTTTGAAAACATGAGAAATTAATGATTTTAATTTTAATTAAAGATTTGCATCGAAGCGTTTTTTATAATAATGATTTTAATCATTGACAGATATCATTATACTTGACCCAACTATGCCACGTCACCACTGTACTGTGACTCCCTTGTGCTGGGTTTTTTTTTTAATTTTTTAATTATTTTTTTTTTATGTCTGTGAACGCTCTATCTTATCTCTTGCTGGATCGATTTTGATGAACAATACGTCAAAGATCGTACAAATTTCGAAAATAAGCGATTTTTAAATTTGTAATTTTCTTGAAGATTTCCCTCATTTACGAGGGAACGAGGGATATTTTTTGTAATTTTTAAGGGTAATGTCTTCGAATAGATACGATTTGTGATCTTTTGACGTATTTTTGAAAGAAATCGGTTCGGTGAGCGCTGAGAAAATATGATAACAGACATAAAAAAAACATATCGTAATAAAACCAATACCTTCTCAGCTTCGCATCGAAGCTAAAACAACTTGTTATTATTATTTCTAATTATCCTGTTGTAATAAAGTGTAAAATATTTTGCTCAAGATATTCATTTCAATGTTGCTATCGTTTTATTTCTCAGGCTTCAAAAGAATAAAAATTATAATTCTAGTATAGTTTCAATGGTAAAAATTATAATTAGTTTGAATAAATAATGAAAGTCAAAATAAACTCGTGAAATTAAAAAAAATATATCACATTACCTGTGGATTTTACCGGGTTTTCTCGTTAAGTAATCGTTTAAACTAAAAATAAACTACATCACAGGACTCCCAGTAAAATTTCAATTCAAATTGATGGGACCACACTAAAATGAAACTTTTTTCACATTTCTAACTTTGAACCCAAAGTTCAGAGGAGGGTGCTAAATTTACAAAAAATTGAGTGACCCCTCAATTTGTATGAGAATTTTATGGTAAATACTGTTCATTTTTTATTTAAATAAAATTTGAAGAGGGAAAACCCTAATTTTGGAGATAAGAAATTTTAGTTTTTGATTTCACTATTTTTAGGTTCTACTGAATATCACCTTACTACTTGTTACATTAATTATACTTACACTCTGTATGTATATTTCACAATCATTATTGAATTTCGTTGTTTTTTTTAATCGTAAATACAAATCATTTTTATTTGTAATTTTAAGTGTTTTTTCAAAAAGTATTTTTAAAACACATTTTAAAATTAATCTTTGTTGTCTTGTTACGGTTATGTAAACGAATAGGTCTCGCATAAATAAAGAATTTCGATAAATTGAACGGCTGTAGCCAATTTTCATCAAATTTGTCCTAAAACATTTACAACACATATTTTTTTGCACCAAATTTGTTAAAACGCTTTTGTAATTTACCTGTTCTGTTTAAACAATATACCGAATTAAACAAAAAAATATGTTAAAAATAAAATTAAAATAATTATTCTTATTTTATTTTTTAAATTATAATACCTAAACTTTTGGTTTAACAGTATGGTTATATAGGAGGGGAGGTTATATATAGTAAATAGGTAAGTTATGAATATAATAACTTGAAGGAATATGACAGATTGGAAATACGTGAAAAAGTCATTTTAGAGCACTTAGAAGTATTAAACGTCAAGCCAAATGCTTCAGCCCAACTAACTGAGTGATCTAGATCAGATTAACCATGTCTCTGTATATACTCTAATTTACAAGGTGTTCAAATAGTAAGAAGGATACAGGTCATTTATTACAAACAACGAGAATAATGGAAACCGGGTTTCATATTTACTAAACACTTTGTATAGTGTTTAATAAGTAAGGAAACGGCTTTCTATTGTTCTCGTTGTTTGCAACAATTGACATGTTTCCTTACTTAACAATCTGTATATGTTAATGGTTATCATTTTTAGTGACAGTCTTTCATTTTTCAACCTCAAAATTATCTGGTAGTTTCTTTGATTTAGTAATACATGTTTAGAGTTTCTTCATCAGTTGTTATTACCTTTAAAGTTTACTTGTTTTCCTGTTCAAGACACCTTTTTATACTTATCACAGAAACTTAGTTAAATGACTCACTTTAATCTAGCGAACTTGGTCTCACGAATTATAATGTGTTTTGTTGAGACCGTCCATTTTTAAGCAGTTCATGTTCTCAAGGTGGTGGCGTACTAATTACAGTATTTATTTACAAATATTTCTTCTTTTTTAATCAACGTTTCCAATAATACTATTAAACAATTGTTTGTCTCTTTTCAATTAGGCGCTTGTTCTTTTGTTATAAGCTCTGTTTACCTTCCTCCTTCCAGTGATTTGTTCCTTTATGATGCATATGTTTTTTCTGTTGATCTTTTTACCCATCTTTATCTTAATTCCTTTAATTTTTGCGGCGATTTCAACTTGCCGGAATTTAATTGGTCTATTGACAATAATAGCGTTCTATTTTATTATTCCTGTATTCCTGAAAAATTTGCTTTTCATTAAATAAAATGTTGGAAACTAATTGCCATACTTACTCTCCATAAATACGGCACTGAAAGCACTCATGTAAAAAATAAAATAATAAATCCAGTACGAGAAATGGTCTTATTAGACTATTAGTTCAAATAAGAATCGTTAGTTACCGTGATTATTTGAAGAGTCGTACTATCAAAAAATTACCGAATTTAATTTTGGTGAAAATTTCAAATTGTATTTTCGTCTAATAAGGATGGTATAAATTAAATTTCACTTTTTTCACTACTTACAGTGGTGAAAATTATAAACTCCTACACAGAGTACCACCTGAATTCGTACAGAAGCTACCCTTTAAGAGAGGCCAATATCGAGAAGAGAATTTTATTATTAAATACTTTTATAAAGCTCTGTAGCAAAAAGTTAGTGGGTTTAAATTTCATTAATTAGTAATACACCAGAGTATATAACAGTAATGATATTATTAGAGTGTCTATCCCCCATGATAACTGCTTAAATTAATATAGTCGATAATTTTATCCATTGTTGACCGACTCCAAGTAGTTGGGTTTAAGGCGAGGAAGAAGATTTTTCACCATTGTAGTCCTAATGGGTAAATAAATTGACATATAATTATACATTATTTTTTTTGCTCATTACATTTTTGTGATAACTAATTTCATCTAATTTTCATGCAAAACCATCTCCACGCAAAAAAAGAATAGAGTATTGGCCCTAACTTGGGACATATACTGGTAAAACACAGAGATAAGACAAATTTTTACATAGTAAATATTTTACATTATTTTCTTTCTTGAATGATTGTAAGATTTTAAGTTAAAAATATTAATATATAGAATAGTTTTTAATTTATGTAAAAATTAACATTTTTAAAAATTAATGTAAGATGTTTCAAAATAATTATTTTGTAGAATAAATCTTCAGAACAAATATGATATTAAAATCTCTTATTAATGTTTCGTAGTTTCAATTCTGGAGCATTTTTTCATGTTACAATATTCACTTGCGTTCCTCCACAAGGTTTTACAAACAAAGCTACAAATATTTTTAGCTTCGATGCGAAGCTGAGAAGGTATTGGTTTTACTAATATGTGTTTTTTTTTTTGTGTCTGTTACCACTTTTTTTCAGCTCTCACCGAACCGATTTCTTTCAATGATACGTCAAAAGATCACAAATCGTATCTAGTCGAAGACATTACCCTAAAAAATCCTTCGTTCTCCGTAAATGAGGGAAACCTCCAAAAAAATTACAAATTTAAAAATCGCTAATTTTTTCAATTTTTTTTACTTAAAATTGCCATAACTTTTTTAAAAATAACCGAATTAATATAATTCTTTTTTATATATATGCACGATATCATTACCTTTCATTTAGTATATTTTTTTTTTATATCTGACTCTTTACCTGCCCACAGTGAGGGATTTAAAATGACAACTTTTTCAAAAAAAATTAATTTTTCCAACTTAACTTTTGAAAATGTTCCGGAAAGTCTGACACTTTTATATATATCTTAAATTAAAGCTAATGTAATTTACTTTATTATGCAAAAAAAAAAAATTTCGGACTTTATTTTGTCTTCACGATGAAAATGGCTACTAAATGCTATTATTGTGTGAAAATCCTCAATTTTATTTTTTTCATTTTTAACTTTTTAATACTATAACATATTGATAAGTGTATGGATCAACATAATTTTTTATGAGAAATAATATTTTTTAATAATCCCTTTTTCATTCGACATACTTTATCTTAATCAGGATATTAATGAGGAACTAGCAGATCATGTAGCTTTTGGAATAATCCACCAATTTTTTTAAAATTAAACACTATCTAAAGATTTGCATCGAAGCGTTTTTTATGATAGTGATTTTAATCACTGTCAGATATCATTATACTTGATCCAACTATGCCACATCACCACTGTGCCGAGACCCCCCTGTGCTGGGTTTTTTATATTTTGTAGACCTGTGTTCTCGCATTCATAATTCCATAAATTATAAATTTTGGATCATAATAGTGACCTTTTAGTATTTTCATCTTTAATGGATTATATAGGTATTTTTAATATTATTATACTTATATTTTGATACGAAAATTGTTTCAAAATATTTTATTAAGTGGACAATATACTACATAATGACTTTTTTTAATTGTAAATAATGAGGTTTATGTTTTTAAAGTCCCCTCACAAACAAATAATCAATATAATAATAATCGTATACGCTTCTGCTATTCATTTAATAATGACGCAGTACATAATTTTATATAGAGTGTTCATAATGTAAGTTAACAGATTTTTATTGTTTATAACAATTTATATGTTTTCTTAACAAACTCCCTGCTGCATATCATAATAACGGTAATTTTAATGTTATTCATTTTTATAGAATTAATAATTAATAAACGTAAAATAAATTTTTACTTAAAAAATATTTAGTGTACATTTTATTTGGTCACTTAAGTTAAAAGTACAAAAATATTGTAACATTATTTTATTTGTGACATGGTGTTGTTTATTATGGATAAATCAATTTCATCATGACTATTGTTCCGGTGGTGTCGTTTTTCATTTATTTCTTTATCTTTTTGTCTTTGCTGTAAGGATAAGCGTAGTGGTTTTTTAGGAGGCATAGGGCGACGACCACCAGAGTTTTCTGAATCGTAATTAAGGGATCGACTAGGATGAAGCGAATTACCTCCAGCAGTTAGATGTGAATAATATTCATTGCTTTTTAATCTTTGATGATCAACAGCTTCCAGGTCTAATGATCTAACGCTCCCACTACTGCTAGCATACATTTGTGGTAGGTAAGGCGAACCCGACGATTCAGAATCTAGAAATCGAAACAAAGTCTGTTGGGCTTCTCGTATATGTCGAGTTCGACTACTTCTTCCGGGTGGACATCTACTAATCCGTTTAGGTGAAACAGCCTGTAAATCATCAAAAGATTTTGGGGCCACTGTTATAACGTCAGAAGTGGACACCAATGATTCGACAGATGCCGAACTGCCGTATAGGCGAGGGACAGTACGGATACGAGTCTTAACGGGTCCATCTAGTACTGGTCTATCGTCATAAATTAGTTGTTGTTTGCGTTTATACTGTTGTATAGCTGAGACACCATGTTTAGGACTTTTGCTGCGGACCATAGCTGAATTAGAACCTCTTTGAAATAGTACAGATGCCGCCGATGATCGAGTTTTCATTAGTTCTGATATTTGGTCTTCAAGATAAGACACTCGATGAGAAAGCCTTACGTTATCCGTTTTGTACGCATGTCTGGATCTATCAACCTCTTCAGCTTGAGCACGACACTCATCTAATTCCCGTTTAAGAGCCACTAATTCAAGTTGGTCAACCGTAGGTCCATTTTTCATAACCACTATACGTACGCAGCCAGGTGAAACTTCTAACAAACGGTTGAGATCTTCTTTTTTTTTCATTAACAACACTACTTTACCATTTACCTCAAGCAACCTATGAAAAATAAGGACTATAGCATACATGTGCTTTATCTAAAATGTAACTATTGTCTCTAATTACTTTATTAAAAAAATATGTATACTCTAAAATGATAATTATAAGCGTACTCAAAAAATGCTTATAATTATAAATATAAATAAAACTAGGATTAGTAAATTTACTTAAATACAATTCGTGTACATTAATAACATAGATATTTAAGTAAAATAGACACATTGCCAATGATACTGATTAATTTTAAGCATTAAAATATTTTAAAATAGTAGAAAGGTATATGGGAATTTGCCGCATAATTGGTGGATACTGCTTAAATTGATATTTAATCTTTAAATTAATTTTATGAAATATTATCAAGACTAACAAATTTTATAATGTCTTCAGAGTTCATCAGATACATAGTTTTGAATTAAAATAAAATTATTACTAATATTATATGCAAATTAATTATTAATAAGTTATTGATCTTATTATTCGACTAATTTATAAACTATTACCCATTGTAATAATAAGTAATTTTAATTATCAATTGGAATTAAATATTTAATATCTCTAGTTATAAAACCATAAGAATTTAAGAACGAGAAAGTGATAATGAGGTAATGTATTATCCCATTATAAGGCACCCACTAGTATTTACTATTATTATGATTTGATTTGATTCTATATTGTGTTAATTAAAATAAACAGATGTTATATTTTCTGTAGTATAAATAATTATATTTTTGTGAAATAAAAATATTATTGATAACAATGTATCAGAAGACAAGAAAATAAATACAATATTATTTGCCTACCTTTGTATTATACTATTTTTTTTAAAGATAAATTTGATATTTTTTATAGTTATCACTAAATTTTGTAATCATAAGCGTCATTACCAATATTCATGAACCGGATTACCAACATATATATTTAATACTGTCTCAAATTATTTTTTATTAAACATTTAATTTTACCCAAATCCTTAAATTTTGATAAAAAAATGATCATATTAATAATGGACAAGTTTATGTTTCTTTTAAGATATAAATAAACATTTAATTCCTATTGGTATACTTTTTATTGAGAATTTTCCTTAGGTGTGTGTCATTTGCTCAATCTTCCCTAATTGAATGAATTATAAACTCAATAAATACTTTGTGAAAGATCTTTTAAAAAATAGTCTTCGTAAAGTTACGATAAACACAAAATAGATATATTACTTAAAAAAAACTATAATTTTAATTAATATAATATAATCAAAAAAACTAAATTTTCGTACCTAAAATTTTGGATTATTAATTTGGCTTAAGTTATCTGCCCTCAGTTTTTCAATATTCAAATAAGAGATAAGAAACCTCCCTATGGGAGGCTACACAATAGCAATGCAAACAATACAAGAAAATTTTTTGATAAATAAAGATAAAAATGTGTTTTTAACGAATTTTCGATAACTTATGTGAAAATTACACTACCTCTATGTAAAATTATCGTGTTTATTAAAAATATTATACTGACGTTTGAGAAATTTTAGATCATTTCTTACAATGTATCTATTAAGTACCAAAATCAAATCAAAAATTGAAATTATGTTCCTTGTCAAGACTAAAAACTGTGTTGGTTAGTATAATTTTTGTAATTAAATCTATAATGTTTTACCTGTCTCCCTTTGAAAATCCTAATCCGTCAAGGGTCCAGTCAATAAATAAACCGGGTTTATCTTTTCTAGGACCGACTCCAAATTTAGGACTTTTTAGATCGAACTCAATTTCTATGGCTCGAAGGCTTATAACAGTATCTGGATTATATGATAAATAACTAAACAGAATTTTTATTATAAGTTCAGATTATTTTATTGTTTGAAAATAGTCATCTGATTAGTTATACTTGTATAATGTGTTGTTTTCATTTTTTTCGTTTTGATGTTCTACCTCTTCTAAACGACATTTATTTTTGTTTATTTCTTCCATCAAACTCAGTAAATTTAATTCTTCTCTACCTAATTGATATTCAAGTTCTGCTTGTTGAATTCTTGTATCAATATTACTATTAAATCCAAATATTATTGTAAGAAAATGGAAGATAACTAGCTCGTAGTGATTTCTAATTACTCACTCTGTAACATCTAATTGGTCTAAAGATATTTTGATATTTTTAATAGCCAATCGCTTTTGGTCGATGTCATTTTTCAGGTTATTTATTTTCTGTGTCAATGATAGTTTTTCACTATCGTTGACAATGTCATTATTAAACTGTAGATTATTTTTATTATTATTCTCTTCATTGGTGTGAATATCGCTGACTAGATGATTTTGATTAATTGGAGATTTTGAAATGCTAGAAAAAATAACAAACATAACATATAAATCCTATTAAGTTTTTAATAGTCCGACTAATTGCAATTTAATAAAAGTTTATTATCAGTTTTTTAAATATGTAAGCTATTTGCATATATTCCATTAAAAAAAAAATAATCAAACATTGTAAAATGTATTAAACTCAATCCAACCATCAAGTTTACCTACAACTTTTGATTTCTGCCCACTGATAGGAAATATTTACAGTATTGTTAAACATTTTTATTTACTGATTTAAGCAATTTAATTAAATGTTAAAATCATCGATAAGCTCACGTGTTATGATTAAAATTTTCTTTATCATAATTATTGTTTGTAGATTTTAACATGTAACCGTTCATTGTTTTAGTTGGTGTAGTTGTGTTTTTTTGAGAACCATGTATGACGGTTGGAGGTGGCGTTGGTTGTGAATTGTTTGGAATTATAGGCGTAAAGCTCTTCTTTGGCTTCTTCAACGTTGTTGACAACGAAACTTCGATATTAGCCATCTAATCAATTATTAATTATTATCATTTTTATTTAAATACATTTTATATTATTTAAAAGAACATATATTTTAAAGTACTCTTGAGTTTAATAAGAGTTACTATACACATACTTGTATTGACATAATTAATTGGCGGTAACAAAAACATTAATCAATCAGCGTACACTTTTATAACTAATGTGTAAAGTATTACCTTTGCCTCTAAAGTTTCAAGCTGCGTCAATCTAGGCTCCATGTATTGTGTCTGTGATGCATGATGTAATGAGCCCTAAAATATTACAAAAACAATTTTTGTAGTTACGATTTTTAATCTACGGGAAAAATTAAAATTTTGGTTTATGAAAATGTTATTGCGGCACATTTATAGTATATTTTCGGGAGGAGTCTAAAGAAAATGTTTTTATAAATTTATAATAAGTGTTATTTTTAATGAAACCTTTTTTTCAAGATCAAATTTTTGGTCAAAAATTTGATCGTTACATGATTATAGGGAGGGGGAGCTTGCGAGTACTCAGTCAGTACTTGGCCAAATGTTAAGTAATACGAATTAAGCAGCAATGTTGCTTATAGAACTTATATAAAAGTAGGATTGAAGATTATGAACAGAAAAAAAACAATGTAGATATTCACTTTGATAAGCAGAATATTTTGGGAGAGAGGGAGTTCAAACTTGTTCCTTTTTCACAGATAAGTTTTTGTATAGGACCTATTCCTTTTTGTTGGCTTAAGCAGGTAAAATATATCATTTTCATGAATCACTAAAAAATCAAAAAGGGTGACTATCAGCCCTAAGATAATACTTCTGTATAACTCCTTTTATTTTGAAAAAATAATAATTTTCAGAATTTTCCCATTACTTACACTATTAGACTAATTTTGTATTAAATTTTATGTTTTTACTTATACGTAAAGTATTTTACAGTGTAAAGATTGTTTAAAAAAATATTACAGTGAAACTTTAATTATGTCAAAAGTTATAAGAGTTGTCAGTTAAATCTATTGCACTCTATATATATATCTTATGAACATATACCTACAAGTTGATTTTATATTATTTAAATTTATTTAGAGAATTTTTAACTGATTTATTAAAATATTCGTTGATCGAGTTTCTGTTATATAAAACTCTGAATGATATCAAATTATTTCATTCAAGCAGGGAAAATGTTACATTTTCAAACAATGACAAACGTTTAATAGACACTAGTAGGTGTATTACGATGTTCGTTGTATTTTTTGTAAAATTTAATCTATACAATCCGGAAATGGGGAACTATTTTAGTATGCTTCGTTAGAGTCCTTGAAAACTCAAGACTGTCATGGGAAAATGAACCATAACACAAAACATTTTAAACTTGTATAATTGACCAATCACATTATGAAAATTACCTAAGGAAAATAAATTGAATTTTTATTGAAAAAATAACATAATTTTGAAAATGTTGAATAAAATACTACAAAAAGTACTAAGCTATGTATAAATGTCTATGAAATTTAGTTTTTCTTGCTAAATGATTAATAATTTAGTTCAAAATTATTTCAAATGTAATAGAAAAATTTATAAAAAAAGTTTCACGCGGTATTTCACTAGTTGTAAATGTATTAAATATTATCTTAGATAAAACAAATCAAAAGAATAAAATTTAGATTATTAATATTGTTGGTACTTAAGCTTTTTTATATGAAATAATATATTACTAAATGGTAATATTATGAGTATGTGCAGTATGACATTAATGTAGATTAGACTTTCAAACATTTTCTGTTTAATAAGTCAAAGGTATTTTAAAGATATTAACCACTGTTACTTTAATTGATATGCGCAAATTACAAACTCAATAATTTTTTAAATATTTTTAATGAAAATACATCCTTAAAGTTTTTTTTTATAATGTTAAATAAAAATTATAAAATATTTTTCTAGACATTAATTTTTTTATAAACAAATTTGTTTATGTTATTAATCCTAAATAGTAACATCATTCAACAAGCTCTGAAATACTGTCAAATTTAATAATATTTGTTTAAAATGCCTTCAACTTTGTGTCATAAAGGTTGTTTTATTTAATATAAATTGTAACTTACCAAAGATATTGTCCTTTGAGGTGACATTTTGTTTTTCTGGTCGATTGTCGCGACCATTTGACTAGAATACAAGTTATTGTACAAATCACTGATAGTAGAGTTATTTTTTTTTGACGACCTATATCAAGAGTAATTTGCCAATGAATGAACAGGTTTCAAATGTTTTTTTCATTTTATCCTCTCACCTAACGCATTCTACACAGTTAATATAATTACAGATTTTCTGTTTTATTATAATAAAATCTAAATATGATCATGAATAATAATAATAATATATATAATCAAAATAATTTTTTTTTACTTAAACAATTAATAACGAAATTAGTTAAAAATATAGCTATAGAGGTTATTAGAGTTCATAACTATGAGTTTATTATTTTTCTATGTATCAATTCCCTATTTATTTATAAACTTTTTATATTTACTTAATCTATAATAAATATGTGTTATAAACCCCAGTATTTTTTGTTATTGATACACCAAGGCTAACAGGCTGTCATAATCAATGAAATTTAACTGATAATAAAACTTATTTAAATAAAACATATATTTATGACTGAATTAGAATGATTTTAATTGTTCATATAATATTTTACAATTAACATTATCAAAGTAGTAGATCTTAGATTGGCTACTAATTTATTTTCTATATACAAGTAATTTTTTTTAAAGACGTTAAATCAATAACATTTTTTTAGTCATATCATTTATTTTCTGTAGTTAATATATTAAATTAATTATTTTTACCTTTTTCCGTATTTTCTTAATAAGTTAAAATCACTAATCTGTGAAGTAGTTGAACTCATGTCACGAAATCACTTTACTAAAAATAAAATAAAATATAAGCGTTACAAAAATATTTTAAGTTTTGAATACATTGAAGTAAAATAGATTTTCTTATAAAAATGAATTCCTGATTAACTATTGAACGTCCTTCTTATTGTTTTGGTTGATTACCTTTTGTTGGATTGACAATATAGATGATATGATATAGAGTTGTGAAATTGCTATAATGTTGTAGGTTTTAGTATTATTTATTATTTTAATTTATTAAAATATAAAATAATTAAAGCTGATTAATACTTTGGCAACGTTAAATATTTTTAACTGTATAAAATGTTTTTTCGAATGGCACTATTTTCACAAGTAAATCGCTTGTCC
Source organism: Daktulosphaira vitifoliae (assembly GCF_025091365.1). Classification (NCBI taxonomy): domain Eukaryota; kingdom Metazoa; phylum Arthropoda; class Insecta; order Hemiptera; family Phylloxeridae; genus Daktulosphaira; species Daktulosphaira vitifoliae. The sequence continues at coordinate 1,882,119 of NW_026099574.1, forward strand.
AGATTATACTATATTTATAAAACGAGCTTTAAAACCTTATGATTGATTATGAAACACGAGTTATTTTAAAAGTATACAGTTCAGTATTTTTTTCTCGTTATTTAAAAAGATATAATGCTTTTAAACAAATATTTAAAAAATGTAGGATACCATCTATCTAGTTATTGATTAAAAATAATTTTAATCATTGATCAATACGATGCATAGAATGTCACTGGAAGATAGCAAAGCTTTTCAACATTATTTCTAGTTTCTTATGTAAAATCTACGCTTCGCGATAAACTAACATTTTAGTTAAAAAATCTTAAAAAAAATTTTATTTCAAAAAATTAAAAATTAAGTTCAATAGTCTTAATCATTCTATAATTTATTCCTAAAAACTGCGTCAAATGTAGTCTTTAATTTAACCTTATCTTTTGCTTTTGCTTGGATTGGTCCAATGAAAAAGTTAATCAGTTTCAGTTTGGTTTATACAGGTTAAAATATATTGCCATTATTATTCCTTGGTTATTCTAGCATATTTTTTTTTGTTTTCTCTGTTAGTACAAATCACGCGCACATAGACGTATTTATCATGAATATAATAAAACTGCTAGGTTTTGTTGCTATATAACAACAAATTATACATGTGAACGAACATCCTTCGTTACATTACGCAACACAAATTTTGGGTTGCCTGTTCCCGGGGGCAATTCAAGTTTTATACATCTTTCAAGTCAGCATGTTATTAGACAATAGAATGCGCATAATATGTGCATTGAACCTATACACGCTCTGACATATAGACTTTGAATAGAACAGAAAACTTCAGCATCCTATTAACTGTTAATTTGAAACATGAATATGTATTGAAAATTTATATTTTTAAACTATGTAAAAACTGAAATAAACAGTCAAGTATTTATCACATAAAGAAATATTAAATTATACAACTATAAAATATTTTATAACATCATTGAGAAATAAACAACCCTTACTTAACTGTTAAGTAATACTTATACAGGAAAGTTATATGTTTTTGGAGTTTTATTATATTATATTAAGTATCTCAAAGCTATTAAATTTTTTTGATCTCATCTATAAGTCTCGACTATTTTTCAATTATTAATGTTAATGAAGTTATGTTAGTATTAGTAATTACTAAATAATTATTTATTAAATATTTTTTTACGAGCACGATTTTACTATACAAATGATTTACCCACCTTATATTATAGTTCTGACACGCCTTTCTGTATTTATATATCTACTAATCTTGGATAAATCAGTAATTAAGTTTTTGAAAATTACATGTTAAAATATGTATGTAAAATGTCGATATATCATTTAATCTATTCATCGTATTTTAAAGCATTCATCAAAGTCTGATACATATTACGCTTTTTAATTATCATTATGATTATTTTTATGAACACAACGTGTTTAAATTTAATTTCAGCTCAACTTATTCAACGCCTAATCATGCCATTAAAATATTAGAGCTTAAAAATGAATTCACCTAATGTTTTATAAAAATCATAAAGTATACAAATAAAAACTCATCTAATTATTTGCCTTTAAAGCTTCATAATCCAGTATTCCAATTAGTAAGTATAAATTATGAGAAAAAAATATACCATTCTGTTATTAAACGGTTTACACAAACACAGCGGTTAAAATTTTGATATTTCTATTTTTGTTTACCTCTGACATAATAAAAATAAAAATTATTGTTGAATATTGAACTACTGAATGACACACTTAATATTAACATTAATTAATTTACCATTCAACAATTTTACAAAACAGAAAAACTGAAACGATATAATATCTGCTGATCGTGGTGATAGTTTATGTAATTATATATTAATACACTCAAATAAACATTTGGTCTTTTATTATAAATTCGTATAGTTTTAATTAACTGATAATATATATTCTAATTATAATACTTAATTCTGTATGAAGTATGAGACTTATTTACATGAAAAATAAACACTTGTTAATTTCATTGATTAAATATATCAGTATTAATAATTAAAAATGTAATTTGGATAATTAATTTTAAACATTAAAATATATTAAAATTGTAAACAACACAAATTTGATAGCTGTATTTTATTTAAAATTACCTGTTACTTTTACATATTGTTATTTGATTCATTGAATGGTCAGTCACGGTATTATTTGTATTGTACAAACAATGACGGTAATTTGGTATATTTTTTTACTGCGTACCATCGTAAGATATGTATATACGGTTTGACAGTGAAGACAATGAATTATTGTATTATTTTTATAATTAAATATAACTTCAGTATCACTAAAACTTTTTGTACATAATACATAGAATTATGAGGTGTTTGATAAAATATCCAAACATCCTAACGCACCCAGTGTGTAATGAATGGAAGAATGCGATCACGACTAATGTATAAAAATGGATTTACCGTACTCTGAGCACACATTTCATTTATAACACCATAGCAACGAAATTCCTTTATGGAGGTCGTTTAAAGTTACCAAAATCTGACTTTGGTTCGACTCTGAATGCTTTATATTATTTTATAAATTGTTTTCTGTATAAAAAGTACTCTAAACATAATTTGATTTCTATTTTCAATAAATTGTAGTAATTGTTTGTAATATACTATAAATTCAAATTGAATTAAATTTTTATAATACTTATATTCTAATCAAATAGAATCATATTGTAATATTTCAAAGTATCGTGATTATTATATAGTATTATATTTATAATTTTTTATTTTAAATAAGTTTTGTTTAAGTTATTCTTAAGCATGTTCATGTATATAGATAAATTAAGCATAGTTTTTTTTTCATAAGATTTATCTATTAATATGGTTTTTAGTTATAATATTATTTCTTAAATGTATTGAATATTTACAAATGAAATTTAAATTACATTTTTTTGTCAAAAAATGTTGGTGCTCGTCATTCACACAGAATCAACCTGTTGAGGAATTCTCATCCCGTTTAGTAACTTTGTGATACCGCACTCATTATGATTGGTTTAAGTGTATGTTATCAGTTAGCTTTCATTCAAGTTCTTTGTATGCAACGGTTGGTATATACGTTTTGGTTATGTTACAACGCAGAACTTCTCGATTGAGGCTTTAAGTTTATGTAAGTCGGGTACACAGAAAGTATCATCTAGCTGCTGTGTTTAGTCTTAAGCTGTTAAATATAGGTTTTTTTATGAACTATTGCTCTATGATTCAATACATAAAATGTTTTATGCTCTTTAAAACTAATTGAATTTTTAGTGCCATCGCTGCCAACTGCATGTCAGAGGCGGCGAAGACAAACAGTTGTTGCAATAAAAATTTAAAAAATTATATCTAACTATGAAATTGATTACTTTAAGGTATATAGTAAGGAAATATTTGATCATTTTCACTATATTTATTAAATATATTATATCAATATACAATATTTATTAAATCATACTCACTCTAAAATAATTAAAGCAACATATATCTATTCACATTTTCATCTAGAGCTATGAATACTAGTGCACATATTTCGTCATTAAGTATGAGAGTCGGTGTCGTGACAATTCAGTGCCGACAATTTCGCATCAGGACAATTTAACGCTAGATATATTTTTTTGAAAGATCAGTTGCGCAATAAGTAAATTTAAACTAAAATTATTATGCAATATAATAATATTTTTGTTTAAAAATTCACATAATTTAAAATTATTAGCTTCGATGCGAAACTGAAAAGGTATTGGTTTTACTAAGATGTGTTTATTTTTTTACTTTATTATTTTTTTTTTTTGTGTCTGTTACAATTTTTTCAGCTCTCACCGAACCGATTTCTTTCAACTATACGTCAAAAGATCACATATCGTATGTAGTCGAAGACATTTCCCTCAAAAATTGAAAAAATTTCCCTCATTCCCCGTAAATGGGGGAAACCTCCAAAAAAATACAAATTTAAAAATCGCTAATTTTCGAAATTTTTTCAATTTTTTTTACTAAAAACTGCCGTAACTTTTTCAAAAATGAACATATCAATATAATTTTTTTTTTAAAGATGCTTGATGTCTTTATCTATCNTGTTCATGTATATAGATAAATTAAGCATAGTTTTTTTTTCATAAGATTTATCTATTAATATGGTTTTTAGTTATAATATTATTTCTTAAATGTATTGAATATTTACAAATGAAATTTAAATTACATTTTTTTGTCAAAAAATGTTGGTGCTCGTCATTCACACAGAATCAACCTGTTGAGGAATTCTCATCCCGTTTAGTAACTTTGTGATACCGCACTCATTATGATTGGTTTAAGTGTATGTTATCAGTTAGCTTTCATTCAAGTTCTTTGTATGCAACGGTTGGTATATACGTTTTGGTTATGTTACAACGCAGAACTTCTCGATTGAGGCTTTAAGTTTATGTAAGTCGGGTACACAGAAAGTATCATCTAGCTGCTGTGTTTAGTCTTAAGCTGTTAAATATAGGTTTTTTTATGAACTATTGCTCTATGATTCAATACATAAAATGTTTTATGCTCTTTAAAATTAATTGAATTTTTAGTGCCATCGCTGCCAACTGCATGTCAGAGGCGGCGAAGACAAACAGTTGTTGCAATAAAAATTTAAAAAATTATATCTAACTATGAAATTGATTACTTTAAGGTATATAGTAAGGAAATATTTGATCATTTTCACTATATTTATTAAATATATTATATCAATATACAATATTTATTAAATCATACTCACTCTAAAATAATTAAAGCAACATATATCTATTCACATTTTCATCTAGAGCTATGAATACTAGTGCACATATTTCGTCATTAAGTATGAGAGTCGGTGTCGTGACAATTCAGTGCCGACAATTTCGCATCAGGACAATTTAACGCTAGATATATTTTTTTGAAAGATCAGTTGCGCAATAAGTAAATTTAAACTAAAATTATTATGCAATATAATAATATTTTTGTTTAAAAATTCACATAATTTAAAATTATTAGCTTCGATGCGAAACTGAAAAGGTATTGGTTTTACTAAGATGTGTTTATTTTTTTACTTTATTATTTTTTTTTTTTGTGTCTGTTACAATTTTTTCAGCTCTCACGGAACCGATTTCTTTCAACTATACGTCAAAAGATCACATATCGTATGTAGTCGAAGACATTTCCCTCAAAAATTGAAAAAATTTCCCTCATTCCCCGTAAATGGGGGAAACCTCCAAAAAAATACAAATTTAAAAATCGCTAATTTTCGAAATTTTTTCAATTTTTTTTACTAAAAACTGCCGTAACTTTTTCAAAAATGAACATATCAATATAATTTTTTTTTTAAAGATGCTTGATGTCTTTATCTATCATTTGGTATATATTATTTGTAAATCTGACACTTAACCTGCCCACAGGGGGGGATTTAAAATGACAACTTTTTTACAAAAAATTAACTTTTTCAACTTAACTTTTGAAAATGTTCCGGAAGGTCTGACACTTTTATATATATCTTAAATTAAAGCTAATGTAATGTAAGTTATTATGAAAAAATAAATTTGACCTCTGGACTTGTCTTCATGGTGAAAACCGCTACCGAATGCTATTTTTGTGTGAAA
>NW_026099574.1:1891032-1940247 GCF_025091365.1 Daktulosphaira vitifoliae
TATTTCAAACTTGCAAGTTGAGTTAAAAGTTATGGTAATAAATTCATTTTTTTTTTATTAAAACTTTCACTTTAAAGAACAAAAAGAAGTAGGTTCAAAATGATTACTTTTAACATATTAAAAATCAATAATAATTTGAAAATAATTAATTATAAAAATTATATAATATATAATTAAAATAATTACTAATCTGGATATAATTAAGGAAATAGGAGTTGATGTTGGGTTGGGTTGGTTACATTTTTAACTTTATAATGCTATAACTCATTGAAAAGTGTACGAATCAACACAATTTTTTTATGAGAAATAATATTTTTTAATAATCCCTTTTTCATTCGACATACTTTATCTTAATCAGGGTATTAATAAGAAACTAGCAGATAATGTAGCTTTTGTAATTATCCACCAATTTCTTAGAATTAAACACTATCTACTGATTTGCATCGAAGCGTTTCTTATGATAGTGATTTTAATCACTGTCAGATTAAATCTATATTGGACCCAACTATGCAACATCCCCACTATGCCGCGACCCCACTGTGCTGGGGTTTTTTTATAGTGATTTTAATCACTGTCAGATATCATTATACTTGATCCATCTATGCCACGTCACCACTGTGCCGCGACCATCCTGTGCTGGGTTTTTTTATTATGGCATTTTATAAATACACTAATTAACTTACAATTATATAGTAAATTAATTTAAATCAAAACTTCAATATAAATAAATAATAATTCTATTTAAAAAAAAAAATACACAAAAATCACCTATCTTGTGTTACAAGCTTTTTACTGTTAAGCGGCTATATGAATTATTAGGCATACTTAGTATAATACAACTAGTGACGTGGAAAGAAAATAATCTCGAATAAATTTTCGAGATTTATACAATTTATAATTGCATTAAGTCCCGAAATCTAGTAATAAACCACTAAAAAAAATTGATTTAATATTGATGCAATCGGAAATTTTTAAGTAAAAAAAATTCAGTAAAATTACCATAAAATGCATTGAAGAAAAACTCTGGTAAAATCAGCAAATACATAATCAAAATGCATTTAAATAACTTTTTGTTAAATGAAACATAGTTGTATGTTAATTAATCATTATTTTAGTTAAGAGAATAAAACATTGATCAAATTAACAAATATTTTATAAAAACAAAAAAAAAGTTCAATAAAAAAATAAGGGTAGCACAGTGAGGTCGAGGCACAGTGTAGACAAGGCATAGATGGGACAGGTATAGATGATATTTGACAGTGATTAAAATCACTATCATAAGAAACGCTTTGATTAANGGACAGGTATAGATGATATTTGACAGTGATTAAAATCACTATCATAAGAAACGCTTTGATTAAAATCTGTTGATAGTGTTTCATTTAGAGAAATTGGTGGATTATTCCAAAAGCAACATCAACTCTTATTTCTTTGATTATATCCTGATTAGTAGTTCTTTGATTTTAAAATATAATATGTACAAAACCTAGGTATTTTAATAGAAAAATAGCATATTTTTGAATACGGTAGCCATTTGCGCATAGAAGATAGGTCGTCCGACAGATTTTTTTTTTCATTTTATNATGTACAAAACCTAGGTATTTTAATAGAAAAATAGCATATTTTTGAATACGGTAGCCATTTGCGCATAGAAGATAGGTCGTCGGACAGATTTTTTTTTCATTTTATAGTACATAAAATGAGCTTTAATTTGNTTTTTTTTTCATTTTATAGTACATTAAATAAGCTTTAATTTGATATATGTTTAAAGGACGCAGTATTTCCGGAACATTTTCAAAAATTAAGTTGAAAAAGTTAGTTTTTGCAAAAAAATTGCTATTTTAAATCTCCCCCCAACGAGCAGGTTAAGTGTTAGATTTTCAAAAAAATGATATCAAATGAAAGGGAAATACCTAAGGTTTTAGTATAAAAAAAATTATGTTGATTTGTTTATTTTTGAAAAAGTTATGGAAGTTTTAAGAAAAAAAAGTGAAAAAAATGACAAAATTTACCGATTTTTAAATGTGTAATTTTTTTGGATATTTCCCCCATTTGCGGGGAACGAGGGAAAATTTTTCAATTTTTAAGGGTAATGTCTTCAATTAGATACGATTTGTGATCTTTTGACGTATAGTTGAAAGAAATCGGTCCAGTGAGAGCTGAGAAAAAGTGGCAACAGACATAAAAAAAAAAAACACATCGTAGTAAAATTAATACCTTCTCAGCTTCGCATCGAAGCTAAAATACTATTTAAAAATATTATTGGATATATATTGATAAAAAAATGTTGATTTTTAACATGGAGTTCTTTCATTGTGGGCCTAATTGGACTGCTTTTAAATACAATTAAGAAGTTTACTCAGAAACATGAAATTTTGCACAAATTAAGTATATATGTGACAATAATAACAATCAATATTTTGTATGCCTAAAAAATTGTCAAAACTGTACAGCCTATTGGTACTAAGGTATCGATCGATATATTATTCCGATTTAATAAAACAACACTATATTATAATAACGGAAAATTATCATCATTATAGAAAACTTATTCAAACGAATATACATTGCTATTACTTTTTATGTTAGTACTTTTATAGATATGAACTTTACTTCCTTGTAAATCGTTTTGACCTACACGTAAACAAGTTTTTCCTCAATAGTCTCATATATAATATAGATTCCTGCAAGACATAGTGATTAAAATTTTTTATGAGAACTTTTAAAAGTTTGTACTACATTTTAAAGAACATCGTTTTATTTTTGTTTTGAAGATAAAATAAAACAATTGACTAAGTAATTGGGATTAGTGTAAATTTGTATAACATAATGATTTTTTACGAAGGTCCTATTTAATGATATTGTGGAAAACAATACATTTCTCAAATAGTGTGACAACCAAGGTTATCACTACAGCTTTACAAACGACATGTCGCGGCGACACATTAGAACGGCTTTTATTTTCCAACCCGATGAAACACAATTGTTGTGTTAGATAAAAAATAAACGATTTTCATGGAACTTCTTGGTAATTAATTAATAGCAATAACAATTATAACGTTGTCTAAATAAAGAATAAATGATAAAGACTATTTTTTACAAACAGTTTAAGATATTCGCAAACTCGACAAAGTAAATTGTTCTTTATTTTTTAACAATTACCCTACTGGAAGTAAAAATATCATGAAACGGATCGTATGTATAATGTATTTATTACGCGATTAGATCCGGTCTGTTAAATAATTAATATATGATGTGGAATGATACAGACTCATTAATTTAATATTACACCGTTAGACGGGTTTTAAGAAACACGTACGAATGTTTAAAAATTTATATACCTACTTTTGAAAATTACACTAATCGTTACTATTGTTAAACTAAAATAAATTTAAAAGCAATAAATTGCTACAAATAATTTTTTTTTGTAAAAATTGAAAAAGCTTTGTAATGTAAATGGGTGTTTACGTAAAAATAAACTATTAAATATTCTTGCGTATCTATACTATTTTTTATAGTAAATACTGTATAGGTAAATGCCGTATACCTTCGTGCAGGGTCTTCAATTACTATTCAAAAGTTAATGTATCTATATAATATTTAAGTAAGTTATTTATAAAAAAAAAAAGAAATTATTATATTAATCAACACAAACATCTCCAACATTAAGATGTATAGTGCAATTTACCATTAATGGTGAAGATTAAAAAATAACCAAACCATATTACAAGATGATTGCCATACTGTTGTTTGAAATATATTAAATAGGAATAAAAGTGCGTATGCGTCTATGAATAAAACATAATAGAATAATAGTAAAGCATTTCATTTTCGTTTTATGCTCAGTCATTTTAGTAAATTCAAAATCCTATATGAGTTCTATTCTAACACATATTCTTATGTGTTCTCTTATAAATTGACATAGCATACATTTTACTTAGTCATACAATTGTAACGGAATTTTAAGCAGCTTTACAGTTTTTTTCTGTTGATTTGTCAATGAATAATTGTATCTTATCAATAAATACTTTTTATTAAATCTGGCTAAACAAAAAGAGAAGTGTAGGCTAAATTAATAATAAATCAGTCGATTTAACTATTGTTTGATTTCTTAGAATTTTCTGGAGATTATAATCAGGGGAAGTTTATAGCGCAAGCGTCGTAGGTATAAGTTTATGGCAACATTATCATTATTAAACACAAATGTGACAAATTTTTAATTTTGTAAATTTTAACAAATTACCTTTACGGGTAACGAAATTTAGCTTTATCTAAATGGACAAATGTTCTATGTCACTCCTAGTCACACTAATTTTATTTTGCTTAATTATTTATAAGTTAAGCTGAAAAGTTCTCGACGCTAAATAATTACTATTCTTTACTAGTGTTTTACTTAATACGGAAACATAACAAGTTTTACTTGTTTAAAACATTGGTGATATTCCGATTTTTTTTATTTATACTATAATGAAAGACGTAACAAATTTAAATTATTTTGGATATTAATTTTAATGATTGTGTAGCTAACATATTCAAAATAATTGTCACAAAAAATAAAATTTAGTACATAAGTTATATTGTTTGTTTATATATATATTCTGTCAAAATGCAAATTTTATGGTAATATAGTAAACAATATTTTTTTTGTTAAATTAAATTCATGTTTATATATCGATAACAAACTTTAATAATGTTTTTTTGTATCAAAGGTTTTAAAATAGGTAGTGTGTAAATGTTATAAGCGCGTCTTTAAATTAATTTTACGTAAGCTAAGGCCAAAACAATTGTCAATATACAGTTCATATTTCTTTATAATAAATGGGTAATAAGTTTACTGTACATGCAATTCGATGACCTTAAGTTAAAATATATAATTCAAGAAGAGAGCGATTAATTTTTCATTATTGTAAAATCAACTACTAAAAATGTGAGTTTATACATATTTTTATCAATATATATATATATATACACTATGTAACAAATATTGTAAGGATTTTAAAAACTTGGTACAATTTCCTTCCTTATGAAGTCACTCCAACGCTTCATAACTACACTGCGCCGAAATATAATATTTAATATTCACGTCATTGAAAAAATAAATGATAGGTTTTTTAAGATTCAATTGTTACGTATTAATTAATCACTGGAGTGTATAGAATTTAACAAATGGTGAAATTTTAAGCTTTTTAATATTAAAATTCAAGTTTAAAATTGATTATCTCCATATTTGTTGGCCACTTGAATACTGTTTAGAGTGAGTCGAACTAATTCAACTACTTATTGTTTACGAAAATCTGTTGTAGTTTCACATATTTATACCATATAAGGTGTACTTATAATAGTTGTACATTAAACAACAGATACGACGTGAATATACCAACACACTAAGGATGTTAGAAGAAGTAGTGAACCTGTTATTTATTTATGTTTTCCGCGGGTGTAATTGCGTCCGGTGTACAGGTTGGTGCACCGCAAATCTCACACATAACCATACAACGAACAACTCTGCTTACAATTTGTATTATCTAGTATTCAGGAATGCGGTAGCTTTGCGAGTAAAAAAAGGTAAAATCATTCCAAGAAGCTAATAGTTGTACGATTATGGAAACAAATTAACTCTCCGATAAAAATATTTCGTGAATCGACACGGTCCCTTAATGGCAGGAACGTGATTCACACAATAGCAATGATAATAATTCTAGTACGACTATGATATAACAAGTATAATATACGATTCATTTTTATGATAATTGTGTGTTCTTATTGACTGTTACCGTTTACACATAGCATATTGAAAATCATTTACACCTATATTATTTATTTTTTAGTGAGTGCACATAAATCAATAAAAAAAACTAAACTTCTTTAATTATTAACTATATGGAATTTAAATGATTCAGACGACACTAATAAAAATGTATAGCACTATTTTTTTGGAGGGTTTTTTTTAACGACTGTGATGGAAAAATAGAACTATGAAACCTTTGCATACATACAAAGGTGATCTATTAATAATATTACTATAAGAATTTATTTAAATGTAAAAATAAATATAATAAAACTTGAATAAATGTATAAGATTTGGCGAAGTCTTGTAAATTATAACTTTATTATGAATTATAATGAAAATACTAAAATTATATTCTTAAAACTTATTGCTATAAGGCAAATCAAAACATCTAAACTGTAGATACAATATATATATATATATATATTAATAGAGAAAAAAATACGACAAACGATAGACTCCCACACAAACGTGATGTAAATTTCTCAGTTATGAAAATATTAATGTTTTCGAAAAGTCTGCAAAAAGAGGTCAAATTATACCAAGTTTGATTTCTGATCACTGATATTTTTTCTGTCAAATAAATTAATACTTAAATATTTTTGGCATTGATAGATTATACTAACACCATTTATTAAAAATATGCTTTATTGTAAAACTGCCTTATTAAAGCAAAAGTCAGTTATTGCGTTTCGACAGAATCCACTGAATTATTAGTTTGATTTTAATTTAATTTGAACATTTTTTGAGAAAATTTAATTGAAATTTTAATAAAATGCTATTTAATAGTAAAAATTAAATAAATTATGTCTATATTTAGGTATAATGAAATGTAATTATATTCATGTGATACGAGCATCGTAAATACAGACAGTGAAAGTAAAAGACGTTTTTGTTAAATGTCATCAAAAGTTAGTATCATTAAACACACTGGAAATGATTATTGAAATAAGATCATCTATACCTAAGGGAGTAAATGCAACTAAACAGGTCATTTCTATATACGCGTCGAGTGTATCTAATTTTCTATTTTACGTGACAAGAAGTTCAATATTATTTAGTATTAAAAGGTTAAAAGGCAGGTGAAGCTAAATATCTGTATACTCTATGCACAATAGTGTTTGCATTTTACTTTATGTAATAAAAATTTCAACTTACATTTTGAGTTAGTTTCATTAGAAAGGAATAATGGCTATTAATTTTCAAGTTCTATCTAGATAATTTTTGAAGTCTATAGAATTATTAAAAAATACTGTTAAATAACTTTAACTCAAATGCCTATCTACAATAAACACAAACATGATTTTCATTTGTAACTTATGTACTNATTTTTGAAGTCTATAGAATTATTAAAAAATACTGTTAAATAACTTTAACTCAAATGCCTATCTACAATAAACATAAACATGATTTTTATTTGTAACTTATGTAATATTTCCTAAAACAGTCATCCTAAGTTATTCATTAATATGTATAATTTTTACTTTACAACATACAAACATCTTTTTCAATTATTTAATTAAATAGATAATAAAACTAACTAATTATCTTTTTTATATTTTAATATTATGTTATTTTAATCAAATTTACTTTTTAGTACGTTTTGAATGATAAACCAGATAATTAAATAATAAATTATCATTATGATAAATTTATGTTAATAAATAAAACATTTAACTAAAATATTTTTCACATTAACACAGACCGTGGGAATAATATTACATCTAGTAAATGGATCATGACGTAATTTTTCTTAATGACCTTGTCAACTATTTTTCGCTACCGCATGAAATTTTATTTCAATTCGTTCAAGGGCAACACACATAAGATAAGTAGATAATTAATATTATTCTATTTACGATGATACAAATAACTAAAAAAATATACACTCTGGAATGTATGAATTAGACATCACAAACATGTTACCTGAGGTGATTACAGTTCTATTATAAAGCGTGGCAACACTGTGAAATTTTAAGTATGTTGTTTCATCCTATTAATCATAAAGCAACATTAAGTACCAAACGTAATTGACTACACTAAGAAACTAATTAACCATAAAAAAGAATGCTCCCTGCAAATATGCCCGACACAGATATCACAGGTTTTTTAACTTCATTATTAAGTTTACAAAAACAGAACAGTATAATAAATGCTACGCAAAATCTACTGAACGAAGGTTTTTGAGATGTAAATTTTTTCAAGCTGTAAAGTCATTAAGATGATATATAAACATATACATATATATTATATTGTTGATTAATTAAAATAAAATTCACTTGATAGTAATTAAAGACAAGTCTTAAAAATTGTATTTAATTTTAACTCGTTTGATTATTGTACCGTTTTATAGCAGTTGGAAAAAAATATTTATAAAAAAAATAAATTTTCTGAAAATGAATAAAATGTATAATTTTTATTAATTTTAAGAAAAACAATGTACAAATGTTGATTTTTTTTACACAAAAAAAAAATCGGCGTTATCAAGTGTAAATATCTTTAAATTACGTATATTGTTATAACACATGGAGATATACATCAGGGCGTTAAAGTCACTTAAAATGTATAGTTGACACCAAAATTAGTCTTTTAATTGTTTTATTATATATTATACTTTGAATGACATTAGACATATGTTATATAACTCAAATATTATGACATTGTTTTTACCTAAAAAATTATATAATTTTTTAGGATTAAAGAGATATTACATCATTAAATTCATACTTAGTAGTTATCCAAAACAATATAAAATTAACTATTCTAAAATATAACCATTGTTAGTTAATGTGGTACTCAGTATTCAACTCAAAAATGTATTATTATACTAAACGTATGTATTTTTATTTGTTTTACGAGTAACATTATTTATATCTAGATTGGAATACTTCTCATAGTTATTATTTATTTGATTCTAGGTTAATTATAGTTAATAATAAGTTCATTCATAATTTGAATGGTATCTAATACTGTTTATTGGAAGCCTCGTAAACCCATAATAAAATCGTAATTTCATTTAATAACAATCATTAGAAGTTTTGTTCTAGAATATTCTTTAGCTGTTTTAGCTAAGTAAAACTCATAAAAAAAATAAATAATAATAATCATCGAATAACTATAAAGTCAGTTAAAACGTTTCTTAAAAAGTTATGGCCGTTAAATTGTAAGTTATAATTTTGATGTGTCAATAATTTTGTTGAGTTATAAAAGCAATATAATAAATAATAGTACTGTGTGTAATCAAACTACAAATTAAAATAAAGCAAAACAATTTGATAATAATAGGTGTAGTTTATTACTTAAGAAAATATTATTTCAGTTGTTTTAAGCTTATTGTAAGTATTAACATAAACTATAAATTCGACAACTGTCATATTCTTCAACTTCAGTAATTATAAAATTCAAAAGAAGTATGTTTATATTAATTGAGTTCATCGTTTTTGTTGGACCAGTCTCGGATTCTTAAAGCGAATAGGCGTTCCTATCATGGAAATAACCGTAGTAACTGAATAAATCATACAAATTTTACAACTCACAGAAATAACATACGAGTTGTTTTGAATTCTTATTAAAACTTGATGTAAAAAAAAAACAAATAACTAGTCATTGAATTTTACAATGTAAAATTAGTCGACAACAAGTTCTTGATTTATAATTTGACATCTGAAAGTTAAAATATAAGTTTTTTAAATTCCTTTTTGCACTAAAATTTGAAAGATAAAACTAAATTTCAAAATAACTAACTTTTTGGAATTTTGCGTATGAAATAAACCATTTTTTTTTTAATGTATTTATATAACTAAGTCAATGATGACATTATCTTGTTTTCTTTGAATACATTTTTATATTTATTCTGCGAGCGTAACGAATTAAACACGTACCGGCAGCACACGAGTTCCTACATTTGTATTTATATGAGATAATATAATAATATAATAACAATAGTCCAAAAAATATCACATAATAACCAAATAAGAAAGGACAAGCAATTAAGTCGGATCAAATTGATATCGGTGTATATATTATCTATAATATTTACATACATGGTTTATTGTTCTCCTGTTAAGCTAAAAATAAATTAGTCAACTAAAGTTGGACTAATGTAAATAAGGGAAAGAATTGAGTACAATTAACTCGTGTTCAGGATCATATATATATATATATTTAAACAGTCCACTTTAGTCCATATTTGAATTACAATTCATTGTGATTTTAATCTTAATATTTCCTGGAAAATAGTAATTTTTTATGAAGTTAATAGTAATAATTTTTAAAATTAATTTTGATTTTTTCCATATTACACGTCAATATTTATGTTCAAATACTAAACACTAGTATCGAAATTTTCTATTAGTTCATTTTTAATGTTAAATTAAGTAAAAAAAAGTTTTTTTTATTATCAGTAAAATTTTATAATTGGTGATTTTAATACTTATCTTGGCAATGTGAACTAGAATATATCAAAATGGAATTCTGTATTTTTGGCCTTATATCTTATAAGATCATACCTCATGTTACAATTAAACAATTTTTTTATGAGTATTTGTTTTTAAGTTACTTTTTTATTCTAAAATATTTTCTTTCAAAATTTTATTAATATTTTTATAAGTTTGTCAAGATATGTGTTCATTTTTTTTTTTTTTGAAATAGTTTTTTTTTATTTTTAGTCTCATTAAGGGCTAGAGCGACACTTCTCCAAAGGGGAGGTTTTCTTAACTATTGATACTCCGGGTGGTTAATCCGTCACCGGAGAGAGGAATGGCGACTCCAATTACCGAACTAATCTCTCGCTCGGCAAAAGTCACCCGTGACCGAGTTTTGAGCCCGAGCAATATGAGTCAAGCACTGCCACAATGTCCCTCTTTTTTTTTTTTTGGAATAGTGAGGTTTAAATCTCCAAACACCCACTAATTTACTCTCCTTTCATAATTTTAAGAACTATAATATTGTATGCATTAATCATGTCTAAATATATGAATAAAATCAAGTGTGGGAATTCAGTACCACAAATAAATTTTTTTTTTTACAAAATTAATGAAATTCATAATTAATTTGTTGTTACAGATAAGAAATATAAACCTTATGAAACTTCAGTTATCCATAAAATACTTCTCATAATATATATCTAATAATAATATTAATGTAGGCGTTTTGTCTTAACAAGGCATATAAATTAAACTTTTTATTTGTATATTAAATTTTTACATTGAGCATTATATGCACACATATGATTAAATAAATACTACCACAATAATTTGGCTTCACTGTGCTAGATGGTATTATTTATTTTAATTTTAAAGAAGGAAGAAATATTTAAAACCAAAAGTAGCCATGGGGATAATATGTATATTGCGATGTAATGTTATGGTCATGTTTTGGAGTTTAGATCATATTCATAAAATTCAGTTGAGATTTCTGTGAGTTTTGGATAAACTACATTAATGTCATCATCGTACCAGCCTGTTGCTAGAGTAATATCCGTTACATCCGGTGGGTTGACAGGGGGTCAGCTGAAGGTCGCCGACGGTCAGTTTGCATTATCATCACTGAATGAAATGAATGGAGCTGAACGGATAACGAATGAAAATATTGTGCTTAACTTATAATAAATATATTATATGATGGAGGTACAGTTGTACTGAATAATGTATATTGAAAATAAACATATATGAACACTGGCGTTGTTAAATTAAAGAACTATTGGTTTAAAACTTGTTCACGAAATTAAAATTTAATTGACAACGTAGCCGTTGTTGTTACATTTAACATATAATAACAATGGGTAATAGCTACGAGTAAGAAAAAAGAGAAGTGTAGAATAAGAGAGGTGAAACCGAAACAAATTTTAAATTATTGATGATGCTAGAAGACTATTACGTTGGCGCAATGTCGCAGAAAATCACCACCAAAATCAGTTTAATATCATATGTTATCTTTGGATATGTTAGTATACATTGTACACTTACAATTAGGCTGTCTGATCGCAGGTGAAAATATTTTTCATTGATAAGTCATGGACAATAAAGTTGATACATGTAATGTTATGAAACTTCTATTATGTACCGACCGCTATTAAAATAAGAGAAATTATTACATTTCTAGCAAGCTATGAAAATTTCCCAAGATATATTAAATTGAGTTTACTCGTAAAATTTATTTTGAAAAAAATATAATTTTATACAATATCGTAGTTTTTTAGTTGTTTATTTATAGATATCTAAACGGCTACTTTCAATTATTTAATAAATATTAATTTTCACATAGCTTCAACAAATAGACACTTAGTTATACTTGAGTTACTTTTTGAATAGAAAGTTGCATAATAAGAGGTAATAATAAATAATTTATGATGGATAAAAGTTTTATTGAAATCAGTCAGGCTAAAATAAAATACGCAGTGGAAATTCAGTGTATCAAACGAATTGAGTTTATTAGGAATTTATAAAAACTATGGTTGTTAAAATAATTTAGAGCAAATGAAATAATTAATTTTTATCAAAAATATTTGATATCAACATATCAAGTAAGGCAATACCTTTCCATTGATTAATAAGTATGATATATATTAACAAAAGAAAAAAAAATCAGACATTATAACTTTGAATACGTTAATTAATCATTGTCACCTAACTAAGTAATTGGTAAATTAGTGTTATTTTTGTCTCTAGTTTCTAATTAAAAATTGTTGTCAAGATTTATGTGTTTCATTAGTATTTATAGTCAAATAATTAGAGGCCCCCAGATTAAACTAAAAAACTGGTCCCAAATTGTTTTTATAAATAATAAAATATTAATAATAATAAAAAAAGTCATCAATAAGTAATTCGGCTAACTAGACAACTAATTTTATGGGTCTAGCAATTCCTTCTTCTGAAGTCTCTGAATAGTTATGAACATTGACTAACAAAGAAAAATCAGTTTAAAATTAAGATTTTGATATTGATCATAGTGGAATCTTGCATTGTCAGTATAACTAGATATTATTCTTAGTGATTTAGTTTGCTTTAGATTGGTGTGAGAGTAGGTATCCGAATCCTTAGGTCAAACTATCAAATGTATGTGCTACAGGTTTGTTTAAGGAAAAAAATGTCGTTAACTAGTAAAAAAGTTTTTCAATAATAACCATATGCAAGCAGTTATAAGAAAATTATATTATTAATGTTATTACTCTCACTAGAAAACATTGCCCATTCTTTATAAAGCTTACAGATAACCCAACATAGTGTTTATGTTTTTTTATATTTGTATATTATTAACATTTAAATATTATTAATATAAACTGATAAAATGCTCAATTACCTTAAGTATTTGAATATTTTAAGTTGAAAAATACATGAAACAACACTGAACGATTTAATAATTTTAAAATAATCGTTAAAACTTGTAAACAAATAAAATTAGAAACAAAACTAACGACACTGCGGTTTATACCGAAACGCACGTTACACGCCGGACCCGGTTGTGCAACGAGTGCGTTCCAAAAAAATTCATACAAAATATTAGTTAAGAGCAGCTGTTCATCAACGGTCTTTCTCGTACACAGAACACACACGTTACGGCTCGCCGGGTAGGCGGACTGTTTGTTGATGGGTGTTCGTTTGGTGAAAGAAGGGTGATAGTTTTTTACAGAGGGGGAACTGATAGCTCTTCATCCTTTCCCCCTGTAGAAATAATGCACGATGTACCGGTTGTTTTGCAGCAGAATGACGTAGTAATAATGTTCTACAATACATTATAATATAAAAAATTTTAACTATAAAACTCTAGACCTAATTATTAAACTATATCGTGTGTTATGATAGAGCTATGTTGCAATATTATGTCGAACAAAACCAGTAAAGAGGTATTCTTTTATTTTGTTCGAAATCTGGGAGCACGGCAATGCGCTAGGCCGAGTTCTAAAAATTCTAGTGTATCTTTACATTAATTCGTCCGGTTTTTCTGAACCCCATATCTAAGTTCCTCTTAAGATAGACTTTTGAAATTCGGAACATAATTTATAACATTACAAAAAATGTAACTCTTAATGTTAAGCTATTTCAAGATGAGAAAATTTCAAAGTTTTCATTTTGTTACTTATTGATTCGTCATTAATATTATATGGCACTTCACTTATTACTATAATATATTACAACTATTAATTTTAATTTTAATAAAGTAATTTTTATTTATTATTGTTTATAAGTTTTTTAAGTACAAATAAAGAAAAAAAACTTTGCACATCTTAATTTTTTTTAATCGTCATGTCCGTTAATAAAAACTACCGAAAGGTGCACTTCAGGGTGATTTACATTGTCGCGATCTCATGTTTGTAAATTTTTTATTCAGTTAAAATTAAACAGCTAAAATGTAATAATACTCAAGGTAGTTTCTCCCGTTTACAAACCTCAAGAGTGAGTTCGTTGATCATATTGCATTTCGTGTAATAACTTAGTTTTGGGTTATAACTTTCAATACCAACAAGAACTTGAGTTTACGGTTTCGACATTGAACGCAGTCTGGAAGCTTCAATAACTTCTCGTTTCAAGACTTTGCAACGGAAAAGCGTATTTAAATAACGTTGGTTTTTGGAGGGTGTTAACAGTAATTGAAAGTTAGTATGGTTGCCATATAAACACAGTCTTTGTCAAAGCTACTGTCACTGAACAGAACAAGGAATTAGCACACGACTATTTTACCATGAGTGTGATTATTACTTCTGTGTAGTGAGTCTGATCCTAAAAGAGGCACTGTCTCCGTTATTAGATATATGTAAAATTTTTGATGAAAAGGAATTTAAAACA
This sequence comes from Daktulosphaira vitifoliae, assembly GCF_025091365.1. NCBI lineage: Eukaryota > Metazoa > Arthropoda > Insecta > Hemiptera > Phylloxeridae > Daktulosphaira > Daktulosphaira vitifoliae. The sequence continues at coordinate 1,905,604 of NW_026099574.1, forward strand.
TTTATAAGTGATTAACTATAAGACCATCACAAATTGAAATTAATGATTTCTGACATTTGGATAAAATACAATCACAATTTTGTTCTTATCTATTTATTGTTGCAGATTCAATCAAGAAAATCGACTTAATGTAACTTAGTCAATACTCAAACTTTGAAATATATCTTTAAAGTTTTAACTGTAAGCTATTTACATGTATAGAGAAAAATAATATATATTGTTGAATTGATAGATATTTTGATAAATTTTAAAATTTATAAATAATAAATTAAAATATGAGGGTTTTTATATCAGGGCAAGCACTTATGGATTTAGTAGGTGCTTAAAAGCTTGCTCAGCATTGAGAATTTTTTATTTATACCTTTAAGTTACTTAAACATCCCATATCAAAATATATTTGTAATCTCAATTAGATACTATAATAATAATAATGATTATTACTTATTGTGTTATGGTTAGTTATGCATAAGAGCGGTGGTATTGGCGAGGATGTAAGACACAGAATTAAATGCGGGTGGTTGAAGTTGAGACAAGCGTCTGGTGTCTTATGCGATAAAAGAATTCCAATGAGGCTGAAAGGTAAATTCTACAAGACTGTAATGAGACCAGTTATGATGTATGGTTCAGAGTGTTGGGCGGTTGATAAGAAAGTAGAGCAGAAAATGAGTGTAGCAGAGATGAGAATGCTTAGATGGATGAGTGGAGTAACTAGAGAAGACAGGATAAGAAATGAGCATATAAGAGGGAGTATAGGTGTAGCGTCAATCGTGGATAAGATGAGAGAAAATAGACTTAGATGGTTTGGTCATGTTATGAGAAGAGAAGAATCGGAAGCTATAAGAACAGTTGTAGCAATGAATGTTGAAGGATGAAGAGGTAGAGGAAGCCCAAAAAAGAGATGGAGAGATGTTATTGAATGCGATATGAGGAAATCTGATGTGAGCGTAGAGGATGTGGGAGATCGTGTCAAGCAGAAATTTAAGATAAGGGTGGCCGACCCCAAGTAGTTGGAATTAAGGCGAGGAGAAAGAAGAAGACTTATCGTGTTATGATGTTATCTATCAGATTGATTTCAAACACAGTTACAAATTTAAAATAAAAATTATTCTTATATTACCCTGTTAAATCACGGTGAAAGCGAAAAGTTTAAACACGTACTATTATTATTGTTTCTATTTTGTGTGAATCGTTTGAATGTAAGTCTGACAACTTTTTTCAGTCATGAAAGTTTGTCATTTTTCTTTTGTGTTTTAGGATTAAAAACACATTTATTAAATTAATGAAATGTATTTTTAATATATAAAATATGAGTTTACATAGATAATAAATTTCTCTAACAAGCTTAGCATTCCTCATATAATATATTATTCATTAAACTAATATTATAATTGACAAAAATAATATGGCATCAAAATGAATCATAATAAAACTAATGAAATGTCAAATAAAATAAAAATAAACCTTTAAGTAAAAAAGTGATTTGCCTTAAATTAAAATCAGCTGCAACATAACATATATTTTGTGTTAATATTGTAGTCTAAGTAACTCCTTCGTTTTAATTTTAAGAGTTAATTATTCGAGCAAATGTAAGTGTAACGAGATTAATAACACATATTAAACAAAATTGGTTCTTTAATTATTTACATCAATTTTAGGTATCAATATTTTTTTTATATATAAGACAGTTATTTTAAAATATGACCCTTAGAATGAACTTCCTGGGGCCAATTTTCCTTAAGCACCTCACCAAAATTATACATTTGAGTTTATAATTTATATTTAATTATATTTTGTTTAGTTGCAATTAGTTATGTCAATGTATTTAATGAAACACGTATTTTTAAATATTTATGAAGTATAATTAATCAGGGGCTTCATTTCAGTATTTCTGGGGGTGTATGCGAGATTTCAAGTTGGCTATTTTGAAATTTCATCATATAAAAATATAAACACCTACTTAAGTAAAAATTCTTCATTTAATTTTTCCATAGATTATGAATCACAATAAACATAAGTAGTAAATATAAATTATAATAATACTTACTATTTTTATATTATATAATATAACGTAGCTTCGTGATCGTAGCAATCGTTAAATTTTATATTAATTAATTCATTACCGTTATCAATTATTGTCGTTACTGCGCGGCAAAAAAGTCCTTATAAGAACTCTTACGAACATCAATATCTTGCGTCCTGTACGATTATCTATGGTTAAGTATAACATATTTTTGTTTACTTAATTATTTGATATCAGATTATTTGTTTATTGACCCATGTGACCATGATAGTACAATGTTTTTGAAATTTGAATCGATGTATAAAAATTGGTGCATTATTTTTGTAGGTCAATTGGAACTGTTTTTAAGGTAAATGTGCAACCGCACACTCTGACTCTCCCTCCCCAAATGACGCCCCTGTAATTAATGAGTATTACGTGAAATTATTGTATTTTGGAACTTCATAACTATATTGATGTACTATTTTTATTTAAATAAAATATTTTTTACCAACTAGATAATTGAATAGTTAATTTGAAATTGAACTGATGTTAACAGTGGAGATCATATAAATAACATTATTTCTATATTTTATAAATATTGAATATTTAACTGTTACATATTTATATTTACAAGGCTTTCAGTATATTATGTAAATTAATATTCGTTGTCTAGTTCAATACAAGTAAATGATTTGCCGGAAGCGACAGTAAGACTTATTGAACTATTAATATCAAGACTTGCGGGACCAACCTAATATGAAACAGAATTAGTATGTGTAAGTTCATTTATAAACATCTATCCTTGAATTATTCACAAGGTTAAGTCGTCTCTCTTTTTATTTTTACATGCTTCAAGCTCTTCTCTAATAAAATAATACTTTTATTATTTTATAGAAATAATTCAAGATAGATACATGACGTATGTATCACCACTGTACCTTTCACTACACACGCCTTCTTACCTTGATCGTATTGTAAATATTGATACTTATTTTTTTTAATTTTATGTAACTCGTCTGGGTCGTATTACGACTAAATCAATGACATACTTAACAAAAATTAAGGTCATTTTTAAATTTTATAATTTTTACATTATATTCTTTCCTCCATAAATCGTCTGAAATCATTTACCGTTAGCATGTTCTTATATAAAAATAAATATTATTTATTACAATTTTTACTTAAAATAGAAATAGATCACTAAAAAATAATATTCAATTATTGAAATTAATTTAAAGAAAACTTTCTTGTTGATACCTTAAAATTAAACCTAGTTATAGAAGTGTTCGAAGGCTATACGACATTCCTCCTTAATTTTGCACATAAGTTATATATATGTTAATAAGTCATAAACGTTGGTTTAAAAATGGCTTTTATTTATAATATATTGTTATCAAGTGTTTGATTATTGGCTAGAAGCAAATTGGAGGGCTAAATTATAAATTATTGAGCTATACTTTTCATTAATAATTTAACAAATAATAATTATTGTGATTTTATTGCAATACTTTTCATTCGCGAGATAATAGTAAAAAGTACTCAATTTTTATACAAAATATAATTTTTATAATATTAAACAATTATTCAATTATTTAACAATTGTATAAACATTAGAGATTTCAATAAATATGTCTATCATAGTAGGCAATACAACTTAGAATTCATGTTTCATTCAAAATTTCTCATTTTTCCTATTTTAAACTTATTTTTTTTTATGTTTGAATCATAAAATGACTAAAATTTCAAGTAAAATATTAATTAAAAACTGATATCTTGTTTTTATTAGTAAACGTTTCGTTAAAAAATTTAGTAGGCACAATTAAAAATAGTTATTTATTAATATAAATATTATAGACACGAACATGTTTGACTCTATTATAATGGAAGCAAGTAACGACCTTGCTACCATTAGAATAGAATGATATACAAACTAATTTATGCACCACTTTATTATTTATTTAAAATCGATTGTTAAGGATCAATATTGTTTATAGATATACCTACATACTATTATCTCTATCAAGGTGTATTGCATCACGTCATAAATAGGAAATGAAATAAAAAATCTAATATTTTTATTCATACACCCATTGTACTTATAGTAAAATTTGGATAAGTAATTGTCAGTTAACAAGTAACTCGTGAGATTGATGAAGATATTTAAAATAATTTTTTAATTAGTATATTTAACTTTAACTCATATTTGTAAGTTATATTGTAATGATCGCCATATTTAAAAAAACATGCAATTTTTGTGTTAATATTTTCGATTTTATTTTTTTAACTTTAAATTTCTATAAATTTTTGAAAAATATACCCTCAATATAATCAATTCAATTTTTTTTATTAACATTTTATGTTTAATTATTTTATTCGACACACTATTTTTATAAATCGGACCATTTTACATTACATAGGGAGAGTTAAAAATTTTTAAAATACGACTAAAAAGTAATCTCCTCTTGTGAAAAGGAATTTCTTAGTCACATTAAAATATTTTACGATATGTTTTTTTTGTGTCCATCATTCATTTTTCTTATATCTCACTTAACCAATTTTTTTTAACAATACATCAAATGATCACAACTAGTGTCTAGTTAAAGATATTACCATAAAAACTTGAAAATGGTTTCCCCTTTATCAAATAAAAATTTGCTTAACCAATTTTCTCCATATGGACTATTAAAATCATTAATTTCTAATAGGTTTCAACTTCAAAGTTGAATAATTTTACTTTGTTGTTTATTGATTGTTTAATTAAACACTATTTATGTGTTCTTCTATAATTTTATAATAATGCCTATTTTTTAGTAAACTTTTTTAATTTATTAAACTTTTTTTATAATAATTTCTAAATCAAATGATTTTGGATTTTTCCTTAATTTAACAATTATAATTAATACTTGGAATACGCTTAATTGAGTATATTTTTTAACTTTTTATTTATTCTTTGTTTAGTTTCTATGCGAAACTAAAGAGGTATTCTTTGCTGATGCTGTGCGTTTTTTTTATATCTTTACATAAAAATTCTCAGCTCTCAATAGACCAAGTATTGATAAATATTATTTTTTTCGATTTTTACAAATTAGTAATCTCAAAAATAAGATAATAGAAAAAATCTAACTGTAGATTTAAAATCGCCAAAAAAATATGTTTATAAAGTATATTATGTTAAAAGTAAATGTATTTATAAGTAACAAACAATTTTTTTTTGTATTATATCAAGTCAAATAGTTGTTTGAATTTTGAAAGGATCTAGCGCCCCTCCTACAAATTTTTCAGGGACTAAATCTATTAAAATATTTATTTTTCAAGCAATATTTACTCATAATATATAAAAATTAATTTAAGTAATATTTTTTTACGCTTCAATGATAAAACAGAAAAAAGTATATTAACGCCATGGTCAAATTTTCTTCTAATAGCAAACTATCCTGTTGCAATACTTATTTAATTATCATTTGACTTTACATACTTGCCCTCTAAGAATTTTTTCGTAAAACTATAATTTTCTAAAGTGCACTATATTTTTTCTATATTTGTTCATACACTCCGATTATACGTCTCTATATTTAATAACTGTTATTATTATATGCAAGAGTTCCTCCAAAGATATATTATCATAGATCACTATTATACCAGAAAGAGTCATAGTCTTACAAGATCTGCAGTTAAGCTCAAACGTGAGTAAATTATAATTTAAGAACTTTAGAATTATTATTATTTATTCTTATCATTTTATTTTCAATTCAAATCATTATTTTTACGGTTAATTTTTCAAGTTGAGATAAATCAGTTTAAATGTTTTTCTTTTAATAATATTTCTATCAAAACCTCAGTAACTAACTAATCGTACCACTTTTAGGATACAAATTAAGAATCACTGTGTTTAGTTTTTATTAGATACATCATCTATAATTAATTAATTATAACTTGAGTTTTGCGTAGAGTACACTGTGCCACATGGTTACTATATATGTGTGTCTATATTTACCTTACATCTTACGTTAATAATTTTAACTTTAGTTATACAAATCAAAAGCCTAAATGCACTATATTTTTATGTTTTTCAGATGGCAAATGGACTATACTCTTTTGTAATTTTATTAATGGTGTCGCTTACTAAAGAAAGTGTTGTTTACATTTCTCCTGAAATTTCATTTCCATTGCCTTATGTCACTAGCCAAATGCACATGGTACCATTCAGTACTAATGTAAGATAATTTTGTGTTTAACATTATCAAACATATTTTTATAATATAAATTAATTATATTAAATCAATATTTGGATTATTGATTTTATTTGACTTATTAAATGTTTATTCTAAATTAGAAATAACATTTTAATATGTTTAAGATTTAATTGTCCACCAAATAAATAAGTGAATTTTGAATAAATATTAATTTTGCAAAAACCAACTTTATAAAAAAAAAAATTATTTTTATAAAGAGTAAAACAGATCTAACTGACAACTATTATAGCTTCTAATTAAAAAAATATATCATTGTACTTCTTTTTAAACAATTTTTGCGTCTTTGGACTACGTTAAAAACATATGATTTATTACTTATTTTTTAATAATAAACAAAATTTACTTTTCTTTAATTTTTCAATTTATAAAATGGTTTTTATTTTTCATACAAAAAATTTTGATTGGTCGATAACAATATTAGAATAAGTACTTATTAAGTTACAAGTATATTGAGTTTTGAATAGGAGTTAAGACATGAGGTGGATGGGGGATATTAAGGATAAGAGCAGTAAAGCACATAAAGTTATGGTGGACTCTTTCGAGTATCATAGAGTCTGTAGCTGTGTAAGGATCCCATAGCACCGAACCATATTAGAAAATAGGACAAACTAACGAGTTAAAGACTTTTTAGAGGTTTTGAGAACTGAAATTTATGAGCGATTCTCTGAATAAATCCTAAAGTTTTGAGAATCTTACAAAATGTTCCTTCAATATGAAGGCGAAAATTTAAAGTCGGAGTGAGATGAAATCTAAGAACAACTATGAAGGGACAGATGCAACAGGAAAGTTATCAATATAATAAGTTGGAGGAATAGGATAGGAAATACGTGAAAAAGTTATTTTTAGCTTTAACAGTATTAACACGAAAATTTTGCTTAGAAAGATATTTATAGCGTGTGCGGCATGATGAAAAATGACGATAGTCAACAAGTGAAGGGGTTTTTTTAAATTTATAATGAACAAGCTTTTTCAAACACAAGATTTCTCAGTTCAGAATTAAACCCCGGGGAGAATTTGGAGAAAAGAGATTTATGTTGAGGAACATGTTGTAATATTGAGGAGTTAAGCTGTTTACTGCTTGATTCACATAAGATATTTTTATAAAAATTAGAAATATTATTATTATTTTGAAATTAAAAAATATATGTTATTAAGTTTAAGCATTTAGTTGACTCATTTTTTAATTTCATATGAAAAATGATTATTGTTTTTTTCCAGAAACGCCAAATAGAACCTATGGTGGCTAAAGCACATGTACTAAATTCTGATTCAGTTAAAGGCGAAGTAACATTTTATCAACCACATATCAAGTCTCCAGTCTTTATCGTTGGAAAAATAAAGGGATTAGCAACTGGCAAATATGGTGTGATTATAACAAAATTTGGTAGCATGACAGACACTTGTGCAAAAACTGGTCCTATTTTTGACATACACTACATAGTAAGTTGTTTTACTAACTTTTACAGTGATAAAAATAAAGGTATAATAAAATATATTTTTGATAAAATTTATATTAACAATAAAATCTAATACTGATACAATAAAAAGTTCTTATTATGACTTAACATAGAGTTGCTATCTTACTTAAAAATTGTTTTGTTGAATAAAAAAAAATTAGTATGAAACTATTAAGTAATATAAGTAATTCGGCTTTTCGGTATTAAAAGTTAATACGAGTTTTATTTTCGTTCGACAGAGTCCAGATTATAGTTTGTCTATGATGAATAGACCACTGGGTGAACTAGGTTATGTTCATTCTAACAACGACAATATTGCTGATTTTGTATTTAGTCTTGATCGAATATCTTTAATACCAGGACATCCAACTAATATTCTGGGAAGAGGATTAGCCATAACAATGGACTATAGTATTACGCCAATGGTCAAAGTTAAAGCTTGCGGTTCGATCTTTGCAGAAGAACCGTCAAAATCAGCACTATTTAATTATTAAAAATAAAATAACATTAATTTTTAATTGTACAATTATAATACTTAGTTAACATAAAATGTATTTAAAAATAATTTGTATCAATATATAAAAATCAACCAATGTATTAAGCGACCTTGACTGATCTAGAATTGAAGGTGAACTCATACGATTTTTTGTTCCAAAGAATGAAGGTTTCAATAATAACAGCGAAGTTCAAATAAAAATAAAAAAAATTAACTTAATATTTATTTACAAGTATACATTTATTTCTATACCTAGCATAATTTTTTATCATAGAATAATACAGTTATCATTACAATTTTACTATAACTCAATTCAAAATTACATTTTGGTGCGAGCAGGGCAGCTACAAATTTTTGCCTTGCGTTATTGACCATCTTAATACACTATTGGCTTTGGAAACACATACTTAAAATATAAAATCTTCGAACATTAATAGTATCATTGAAAATACTAATGTTTATTATCAGTGATATAAAAAATACTAAAGGTAAAAAAAATTTGTTTCTATAAAATAGTCTTCAGAATTATGTAGAGAACTGGTCAATAATCCATCAAGGAGATAAAATATATATATATTGCGCAAGAATAAAAATATTAATTAAAGTACGTAATAAATAATTTATTATTTACCAAATTGCTAAAAATATTCTAGACCAATCAGTTATTCCTGTAAAATCATATAAGGACCCAATATTGTTAATTACCTCCAAAGAAAATTTTCTTACTATATGCCTGAATTAAAAACGTTATTTAAGATTTTTATATTAATATTGTTCAATATTTCTGTAAATAGAAATTAAAATAAATTTATCCTCTTTATCTCAAATGTTATATACCTGGTATTTGCTTATAACTAATAAAAATATTATAAATAAATTTTAATTTCTCATAGAGTACTTAAAAAATCTTTCCTTAGGTGTATTTAAAAATATTTAATAATTAAGTAGTAAAATTTCTATTAATATAATAATTAAATTTAAATGAATAAAAAAAATTAAATGAATTATTGATTATTTTTTATTTTTATCGATTCGAAAGAGCTGACACGATAATCGAGTTTTTTCACTATCGATAGTAATGATTTACCACAACAGTATCAGACAACTATCAGCACATGGTCAGTACGTGTGTTTTCGTTCGCTTGAGTTGTTATACGTTGTCAGTTCTTGAAATTACTGGATATTTTCGTTCAGAAACAAGACCCTATTGGAAATTATTCATCAAGGTAGGTAATTTATTTTCGCTGTAAGATGATATTATTTCTATTTTCTTATAATTATAAAGTTAATAGCGCTGTTTGCATTATTTTAATCATTATAATAATATTTAGGTATTAAGTAAAATAGTAAACATTAACTATTAACTATAAATTATAATTAATACATGATGTTTAAAAATAGTCGATGCTATAAAATTTTTTTTTAATTATTGCTAAAAACTTAAAATTTTGTTTGTTTAAATATAAACATGCTAAGAATTTTATAACAAATAAAAACTGAAGGGTTTTTTTTTAATAATTCAATTTTAACAATTTATGGTTAACTCAAAAATTGCCTATTAATACATAAAATGTATAAATAGCCTTATGATAACGATTTTTATTATTTTTTAATTGTTTATGATTAATTATTTTTTAATTTGATAATTTTTCTGTATGAAATATACTTATGTTAAAATGAATTTTCAATTTTAAACAATTATTATCTTACTAACAAAAATTTTGTTATAAATTCATGTTTAAAGTATAATTAAAAAAATAAATACATTTTTAAAGTAAGTTATATTATATTCTATTTACCAACTGTATCATAAAAAACATGTCCCAGAGAAACGTTATTATAAGAATCAATAAATTCGTATATCTTATCATATTTGATATAAACAGTTTTCAATTAGCAATTTAACTGATAATAAGTAATACTCTTATAAAATAATTTTCAATGAATATTAACAAAAATCAATTAAAAACAAAAATCATTTTTTAACCTTTCATTTAATATGTGAGTGCAAAATTGAATTATTTTCGTAGAAATATTTACTTTATTTTTCTAATGAACAAAACATTTATTCTGAAAGATGATACATATTTCAAGAGTAATTTTTGGCAAAATATCAAAATTCATTTCAAATTTAAATCTCTGAAATAGGATACTGAAATGTAACTTCATAAGTATGTTTTGATTATATTACTCACTATAGTTGTTACTATACTAAACTATATATAATCTTTATAATTAAAGATTTGTATCATTTTAGTGGTCTATCTTTCAGAACTAAATTTATTTTGATTTATATGTAGAGTAAATATCACCTTTGTACTCGTTATTTAACACATTTTAAGAGTATTTCAAATTATTAAAATTAAAAAAAAAAGTGAATACAAATTTTAGTAACACTTTACATTTACTATAAGAAATGACCCACAAATTCCCATATGACAGTATGATATTTGTAATATACACGTTAATTTTTCACATAGGTAGTTTAACTTTGATACATCATATCGAAAATTCATAAACAAATATTAAGTTTTTTATTACTATTTTTTTCAGATGTTCTCTTACATTGCATACATGAAAAACTTCTAATACTTGTATAATTTTGATTTTTTTTTTAATTTTCACATAAAGCATGAAAAAATTCTAAGTTTTTTAGATAAATAAATTTGTTATTAAATAAAATAGAATATTATTAAAGATAGTGCTTTAAAATTTATTGAGTAGATTATTCTTACCCGTCTTGATAAATAATAGAAATAATTTCGCATTAAATAAAATGAGATGAGAGACTTATACGTTAATAGAAGTGTATTTTATAGATATTTTGTAATAATTAAAAACTAATATTTCAATATAAATTTTTTTAACTGAATCATTTCTTAGGATTACGAGTGACATTTATTAAAATTTTCATAACTATCCAGTATAGTAAGATATTATACCAGTATGGATTATACTATTTATTTCATCATGCACGCACTTATTATATCATCATTTTTTTATAATCTTTTATTTATTTTTTTAAATTTCGCTATTACTGTCAGTTTTATGCGAAAATTTTTTATAATGATTATGTCTATTAAAAAAAAATAGTAAACAATTTTTTTTTTTAAGTCGAAATAACTATTAAGATTTAAACTTTTGTTTTAAATTAATTATATAATGTAAGTAAACCTTCTTTATGTGTTTGAGAACTTATATTTTATTCTAAAGAGAAACGTGTTTTTTTAATCTATGGTGTCCTCAATGGCCTGTGTTGTCTTGAAATAAATGAAATTCAATAAATTACTTTATCAACATATAATAATTAAAAAACAATTTAATTGGAAAAATTATATTATGACCAAATAATTAACATTTTTTTAAATCTTATATTCCATATATTTATTTTAGAGGTCTAAAAATATTTTTGACTATTTTAATTTTTCTTCTTCAAAACACTTGTTGTCTCAGATTTTAAAAATAAAAAATATTTTTTTTACCTTTGTAATCAATATAAAATGATCTTTAAAACACTTAAAAAACTACTTCTCATACATGATTATATTCTAGTGATATAAAAGTTGTTTTATAATAGTGGCTTATATATTTTCAGCATGGTCTGCAATGTGTAATACGATAAATCTATATGGAAACATTTCTTAAATCATTAATTTAAAATAGTGAAATTTTTTATTTATTTTTATTCTGTTAAAAACTGAATTTTTAGCATAATAAAAAAATAATATTAGTTACAATCAGTAATTACTATAATTACTGTATAAACTTTAAATGTCATTTCTAGCGTTTTAGGCAAACATGCGTGTTTGTAATATACTCTAAAAAAAAAACTAACATTAAAAATATTAATTGTTCATTTTAACAGATTTGTATGAGTTTTTACTATAATGTCTATTTACTCATATAATTAGAGATTTTGGATAATTTTTTTATAGATGTCATAAAACTGTAGTTTTTTAAGAAATTTCTCTTTATTACTGAGATTGAGTGGAGTTTTTCCAAAATTATGATGCTGATAGTTTATCTATGAACGTTTTGTGATTTTTTAATGTATCGTTGAACAAAATCGTCCCAGTAGGAAAGGAAATATTAATCTATGTGGACACGACAGAGTAAATCCAATAATAAATAATAGAAATAATATTATAAATTGTAATTTTTTCTATATATCTTGAGGCTACTAAAAAAATTGTATAGCTAACAGGCGAAAAGTAATTTTTCGACTGTATTCTCTGCGGGTAGTATAATACGGCCAAATAAAATATAATAGGTCACCGCTACTGTAGAAAATAACAGGTGTATCTGCTTTAGAGTCCCTAAGGGTTGTACATCCCTCTTGTCCAATCGCTACTATGTACAGTAAAACAATTCCATAACAATATTTTTGTAGTTACGTGAAAATAAAATTTTTTTATATATATGATATTCAAGTAAACCCATCAGTCATCTACATCATTATCGTTATATTCATTTATTTAATATAACCTACTAATGATTTTCTAATTCGTTTGAATATTTTTACGTTCATAATAATCCTTAGATTATTATAAATGTGTCATCATTTAAATACATGTCGTTGATCAAATTTTTAACTGTCTAAAATACTAGAATTCTTCAATGTTTAAAGTCATTCGTGTTATTAAGGTTTCTTCATGGTGGTATGATATATATGACATATTTTTACTACCTCCTCTAAATAAAAACAAATTATATATTATCCAAGTAATCATTTTTAAATTAGTTCTAGAGTAAAGTATGTAGGAATTTATTCTAAACCAATGTTTAGAGTTAGTTAAAAAATTTTTAAATAAGATATCATTTCATATACTTTAAGGTACTGCATATTCATCACTAGAGATCCTATAAAATTAGTATTGAATAAATTATTGTAAAGTTATAATTCTTAAATCTTATCCACAGTCAACGCAATAAAATAATACTCGCATCTCGTTATTTCTTTTATGTTTTTAATGATATCATTAATGTATTCCCGCTGTTAATTGCACAAAGAAGTAAAAATCATTACTGACGAATGTGTGATGGTGGTATTTTGCATAATAATTGTGGTACAATTCGGCAATACATCTAGTTAGCTCTATGGCTTTGTGAAACCAGTCATTCAGACACGCTACAAAAATCATATAATTAACATTACCTATGACACATAGCTTAAGAATGCAAGAGATTTTTTATTTAGCTATTAATATTATTGGTAGTAAATAAAATAAAAAGAGTTTAATGGAACTCTACTTTTTGTTATTTATACTTGTATAACAGACAGAGAAATTCCTTGGATGATATGGTTACGATTGTATAAAACTTAAGTTCTATTAAATTAATAAAATCTATCGATTCTTGGTAAAACATGATTTAACAGTTTTAAAATATTTTATTTTATAATTGATAACTGAGGGGCGTTCATGAAAAATTAAACGAGTGTATAACGATATGATTATGACCGTCAAATGAACCTCAAGGGGTCCTAATAATCGTTTGTTATATTACGCCTCTTGTATAAATAGGTGAAAGATGCAAGGTGATCAAAATTAAGCCTCTGGCATTATAGTGGTCATATGATTTGCATTGCCTTGAAATTTTTAAATTGTTTTTTTTTTCAAGAGTTCGTCATGATTCAGAATTTTTTTGTGCGAAAAATGATGAGGACAAATTTATCATATTCATGTTTTTATTAGCTCCCTAACGATCTTGAAAGTATCACTATGGGAAATACATTCCCACGAATAAAATATCGAATCATAACTTAAGCTTATTTTAACTTTTAATTTCGTAAGGTTCCGTATTTAAACTTAATTATTATCGTCTAATAAATAAACGCTGTTATTAAGTTTACTCTCTTTTTGTTTTAACTCAGTAATATAAATTCAGTCTTTGAATAATTTTATGTTAAGCGTCACTTACACATTTCAAAACTAAGAATGTATGAAAAATAACTTAAAATATTATAAACCCTAGAGAAGTATAAAAGTTGATTCTTTAAGCTTTTAGTGAAAATGATAAAACATAAGGATCGAATTGTGTTGAGTCTAAGAAATAAGCTTTTTCACCTCACTTAACTTTGTTGGGGATTATAGGTAAAACGTGCTTTTGAAACGTTTATAGGATTTTCATTATCAGCACGTTGAGGAAATATGCATTTAATTAATAAACGATTATAATACAAACAAGGGTACTAAACAGAGAGGATGTTCGTGGTTGAAGGGCGTATTAGATAGTATAAACTTAACATTCATATTTATATTGCTGAGTTTTCTCGAGTATGATATGAAAAATACCATATAATTTTTGTATCGAAAACATGTGATGTTTGTAAAATAATTATACAATACGTTACCGAAAATATGTGTAACTTTTCAACTGTAAACTGATTTTTCTAGCGCTTCCTTCTTCAATATATGAAACCTTAAACTGAAAATAGTGACCTTAATGACCTGCGCATATTTTATGGAAAACTTATTGTTGTACTTAATGTTTTCTATTGAAATATTTTATTTATAGAAGTAATAAAATTGTGGTACGTCCCATTATTATTTTCGTGATCACGATGACAAAAAGGACCAATGCTTCAACAATAGCGTTAATATGAATTTTTTTTGCTCTCCAAGTAAATATTTTACCAAAAGCTTTTTTTGACCACACTATCTTGATGATAATTATACATTTATTGTAACTAAATTTTTATGAAGTAAAAACCAGTCGAAATTCGAATGTTTACAATAAAAGAAATTAAACTTTATGATGTATTTTTTCATATATTTTCATCTGTATTTTTCTCATCAATAGTACAAATAAAACGAAACAGAAACTGGAAACGTGATCTAATTTAAACGCGACTCGGTTAATGTTAGCTATCACGATTTTGTGGTTTAGCCAAAAAGGGAATACCCAGAGGAATCACTATTGACGATAAAACAAAAAATTATATTGAATTCTTGTAGAATGAGACTTTCAATGTAGGTTTTATTGATAATCGTACACTGAATGTTCAACTTGATTGTACAAACATGGAAGTACATGTGTTAGTTTTACATATGATATAATTAATCTTTCTTGAAGGTTGTGGCTGTTGCCAATTATTAAGCAACTATATAATTTAATTTAAGTGAGGTATTACCACAATTTCCTTGTATTATATTTTTTAATTCGGAGCACAAATTTGCGTTGGCTTTCTTCTCGTGGTTATATAGTACTATGCGTGTAAAAAATATCTTTATGCAAAATTACAGTTTACTTTACTATTTTATGTAAAATTTGTAAAGGAAATTATCCATTTGATAGTAAGACCAAGAAAAAACTATGAGTATTTAAAATTTTTCTAAAAACGTATTTATTTGTTGACAAACATTCGAGGTTGGAATTAATATTAAAATTACTTAGTATAAAGGTGTCGAGATCAACTTTAATAATTCCAATGGTGGCGCCATGGTTTATAGTTCCCTTGGCGAAATGAATTGTGTGTAGAGCATTCAAAGTTTTATTACTCACGACCCCTTGCAATTGGCTTATTTAACAGCATCCAATTTGCATTGTGGAATTGGGGTACTTATTTTATTCATAATATGAATAAAGTGATCGTATTATGTTATATGATTGTATTATAATCATCGCTAAAAAGACAAATGTTATGTTACAAAACTTTTAATCCTTCGATATTGTTATTATTTTATTGATTGTATCTACAAATTGATCAATTATTCTTGTTTATATATAAATATCGATCCTATATTATGAAGAAGTTTAATATAATTTAGTGCCCTGTAATAATATTTGTATTGGATGTCACTTGGGTATAACTTGAATATATTTTTATAATGATTCAAATTATACTAACTCCTAATATCAATAATTTTACAATATTTCAGTATCACCTGAAACCTACCAAATTATTTTACTGACAATTTTGGTATTATAATTCATCAAACTTAATGGCGTGTTATTGTTACTTGTTCTAAACGATAATATGTTATACGTTACCTTCATTATCATATAAAATATCTGATTTTGTGTTTGTATGTCTTATATGTTTTAATTTACTTAGTTTTTATTGTCTCTCGACGGCATCTACTATATTTTAAACAATTACATGATTTATTAACTTCGCGGATAGAAGAAAAAACGGCCTATTTTGAACCAATCCTCCTAAAAGATTTATTGTTCTATATTAAACACTGTCCACGTACGTTGTCGCACGTTTTCTTTACCCCTTCCTGTAACGTAATGAAAAACAGATGTTTCAAATGACACTCGCACACATACAATTTATTAAAGGCTCACAACTAATGTCAACGCTGAAAGATTATACTTAACTTTGTTTGAAATTTAAATAGATATTTGAAAAAAATTAAAGAAGCTTTAATATAACATTTTTCTCCACTAAAATAAATTCATTTGTAGTATTTTGTCTATTTGACTGCATTACAATACTTGTACAATTATTAATTTATTAAAAAAAATGTCTATGGCTTAATATCTTAATAACGATATATGGGAAGTTCAGTAAGCAAGGAAACAGCAACATACGTACACATAATTTTTTTAATAAAACTTGATAAATTTTAAGTACTATTGATATTTCATATATTTTATTACTTGTAGAATTTAAGTACATTATAATAAAATTTATACTATATTAATTATATTTCACTATTTACGAAATGAAAAAAGTTACAAAAACATTTAAAACTAATTAATCGAAGGATATATTATTAGCTTTTTAAGTATTTTAAGCTTTTGAATTGGAAATCTGTTTTATGTTTATATATATATTGTGTTCAATATGTAGATATATTAAATATTTCCAGTTTCTCAAATCTAATGTGTAATAAATGTAATATTATATGTTTTAACAAGACATAATAATAACTTTTGTTTTTAACTGGACAATGTTAATAGAGAATTAAAGATTTAAAAATATTTATTTTACAAAAATAGATAATATACAATAAATAATATAATATATTATTATAATGTTTAAANATGTTATACTTTATCAAATAAGAAAAGCTATTGTACCCCCGCACATTTGTTTATGCTGTTTTTACCCTACCTATTTTCTCTTGTTAAGTAATATACCTACTTGTTTTGCAAAATACTGTTCTTGTAAATTAAATCTACTAGGAACTCAACTGAGAGTTTTCACAAAAACTTTATAATCTGCTGTTATATATACAGGATGGAACAGAAATTGAAAACTATTGATCCAATAATCATTTCATTTATTTTTTATACAATTTTTGCATTATATTAAAATCATATTTTTTATTATTTATTTTTAATAATAAAAATAATATTTTCATTTTCAAAATTTCATTATTTCTGCGTGGCAGGAGTATGCATGGATATACATAAGTACGAGCTCTACCCATTCAAGCTACATATACACTTTTTATATTAAAATTCAAATTACTTCATAATTGGTTGTTCTAAATTGATGCTTTAAAAAAAAAAAGTATTTTAAAAATTTGAAAATATTAAAAATAAATGATGAAAAATATTATTTTAATCTAGTGTAAAAATGCAAAAATTGTTTTTAAAAAAATTACATTGAAATAGGTATAAAAAAAAGGGCAAACGTTCTGGAATATTTTCAAAAATTGAGTTGATAATATTTTTGTTACTTACGTGTCTAATATCTTTCAAATTCTTCGTGATTTATGTTTTTCAATAGATTTTTATACCAAGCATAATAAAAAACTTATTGTCTCTAGTTTACTCTGTTATATTTCATTTGGATCAATGTTTTTAAAAAAAGGGTTGTAGCAGTATTAAAACTCAGAAAAAAAAGTTTGAAAGTACCACTTTTTATGGTAGTGTAATTTTGAGATATTTTTTTTTTAATCACCTAAATTTAAATTTTTGGTACTGATAAATTCAACTAAATTAAAATAGGTTGGGTTTAACGAATAAACCAAACCGAATCGGTGCAGTAAGAGCTAATCTGTCCAATTTTTATGGAGAAACATAAAAAAAGCAAATCATAGTAATAATAATACCTTTTCAACTTTCGTTGAAGCTAAAATGATTTTGTTTTTGTTTAGTTATGTTATTATTATTCAATGTAACAAAATAGAGGCCCAATAAGTTGTTGAGTAATTATTAACATTTTTGTCAATAAATCGATTTTTTTTTCAACTTATTTAAAAAATAGCTAATACCAAAACTTTAATTACATGACATAGTTAAGAAGATAATTATTTGTTGTGAGTTCCTCAATTATTGAAATTTCGATATCCGTGATTCGGAAAGCTGTAAAATAAAAAGTTGTAAAAAAAATAGTTATTTTGCATTGAAAAGTTAAAGAAAGGACTAAAATAAAAATAATTTAAAACATTCTTTCCGAGTCATAAAGTATTCTTAAAAAACTTTATAATAAATAATTAAAAATCTATTACGTTCTACTAGTTATAATAATATATAATTAAAACATAAGCCGATAATATATTTTCAAAACAAATATTTCATTATGATCATCCAAATTGTAGTTATTTCTAAGTATGGAAATTAAGTTTTGAACAATCTATGACTCTCTGAAGAAGGATTGTCAACTTATAAACATCCCTACATGTAGATTAATACGTGGGTGCTGTAGAACAAAATCGCAGTGTAATGCTCTAAGTGTACTATTATCATAATGCAGTCGAATCACGTGTGGGAAGCAAATGACAGCGCTGACGTTTTATATCTGTTTGTTTCTATTACTTTTATTATACATCAGGTATGTGTGTTATGTTTGAAAAATAAAAACAGCCACTGACTATGTTCCAGCAGCCGACGACCGGTTTTAAATTGATACGAAGTACATTGCTGTTTAGTGCACATTATGTTTTTATGCAAGTTTAGTACTGGCAGTTTAAAAAAAAGAACATATTTTTTTCATTTTACTTTAAATTGTGTAAAGTGTCTATATGTGAACACTTTAAGCTGTATCCAATAAATAAATGTCACCTTTAATTAGTAATTTATTTACCAGCGTCTAAGTAATCTATACCTGCTAGTAAGGTTTATTAAAAACTGTGTGCTTTTGTACTAGGAAAGTGTAACTAATATCAAAAACGTATAATTACATGATCAGTGAACAGATAATCAATCCAGTACACAATTAATTTGCGTGCCAGAAATCTTAAATTAAAGTATTAAGAATTCACTAATAAATAGATTCAGCATGAAATACTGTTGTACCATTTTTACAAGGTTAAAACTGTAAACAAGTCTTTGTAATTATCTTAAAGTATGCAACAACTAAATAAATAATGTATTCTATAACTTTATGGTCGAATTAGTTATTGTGTGCGTCCATTTCTAAAGAGTTGTTTAAACAAACAATTCTGAACAAAGTATATTAGTTCTTGTGCTTATAAGCAAGACTTTTGTTTATTTTTTGAGGCTTGAATTCTATTAAACGATAT
This sequence comes from Daktulosphaira vitifoliae, assembly GCF_025091365.1. Lineage (NCBI taxonomy): Eukaryota > Metazoa > Arthropoda > Insecta > Hemiptera > Phylloxeridae > Daktulosphaira > Daktulosphaira vitifoliae. Next base: position 1,925,235 of record NW_026099574.1, read on the forward strand.
TAAAGGTTCTCTTTGAACAACATAAATTAGTACAATTTAATGTTTGTACTTTAGCTTGTTTAAATATTTTAATTTTAACGATTATGCTTAAATTTAGTTTTACTTTAATACCTCTTTCAAGTCGACCTAACTGAAACCGCAATCTGAATTTTTTAACTAAACTAGGTTGAAGAGTTATTTTAAAAGTTGTGAAATAATGAATAAACTAAAATTCTATCATTTTAGGAACAAATAAATGATTAAATATCAATATTTTGTAATATTAAATTACATTTAATATTAATGTTTGATTTACACTAATATGTATGCATATATGATTTGAAAACTTTGAATATACAAACAGTGAATCATGATGATCTTTTGCTAAAAGTTAAGATAATTTTTGAGTACTGTAATTATATATTTTATAGATTCATTTATCTTCCAAAATATCAAATCAATAACTGCGTATTTATTCAAAATGAAAAATATAAATGAAAGTATTCAAATAAGTAACTAGTTGTAATATAACACACATGCTCACGTTTTTATGAATTACTGGAATGTTTCTTTAGGATACGACATTTGACGGGAGAAAATTAATTAATTCAAATTATCGTTGAACTTGATGTATGATTAGAATTAAAAAAACATCATAGTTTAATTAATACCTATATAATAGCTTCGCATCGAATACGTATTTATATTTGAATTCTTCCTCCGAAGTAGTTACAATAAACTATTTGACTTATTTAAGTACAGTGATACATAATTTGTTAGAAATTTTTAATCTATATAATTCATGAAGCTTTATTGATTGCTGTGTAGCTTATTGAATAATTTGAATTCTAACAGTTGAATAACAATTAAAATAATACTCAAAATTGTCCCGATGAAAGTAAGATTAAAATCTCATTTCTAATCTGGTAAAACTTTTTTCCTAATTCCTCGAAGTGTCATAGTATTTTTAGTAATAAAAAAACTATATTATTAGTATCAAAAAATAATATCATTGTAAGATCAAATACTAGAGTGACACTCTAGGAACTCATAACAAAACAAGAAAAGTTTTTGACGGCATAATGTATTTTATAACCAAAAAGTTTATTTTCACGACGTGTAACGCATGTGATTTTATTAACTATTGGCAGAATATTCGAGACACGAACCACCAACCTTAATAGATGGTTTAACAGAAAAAAGCAATCTGAGTTCTCCATAACTGAGGCCTGTCGGATGTGAACTTTGTTTGTCGAGTGTCAAATATTTTTCATGGCATTTTATCGCATTGTTATTATTTAGCAATAAAATTTGTCAGTGGCAAATAAAAGCATTTTAAAATTTGAATGTTCAGTATTTAACATTTTGTAAGCAGGTAAATCATAAGGCTTATCAAATACGATTGTGAAATAACGGTAATGTGTTAACGACACTTTTTGATCGGATACAAGTGTTTTGAATAACTCCTTTGGTGGTCGTAGGATATTTAAATCACCCAATGAATATGCATGAAGAAACGGAAGTATGAAAGAGCACGGCTAATTGTACGTTCCTGAAACTATAAGTGTATATCACAAAAGACTTTTTTTAATTAAACAAGCTACTAACGAAAATTCGAGTGCTCTTTTGTGCAGTGAAACGTAAAATGTGCTCGTACACATATCCCTTATTATATTTATGTATATAGTATGCATATATACGAGAAGGGATTGTGTTACATAGATTTCCTTATGGCACATAGATTATTCGCTTCGTGTAGCACACAAAGCAGACATAGCACTACACGAGTACACTTCGGTTTTTTATTTTCCCTTCAACAGTATTTGTTTTCTTAGGTCACTCATCTAAAAGTGTCGAAAGAAAATCGACCCACAAAATGTATGAACTCAATAAGTAGACTATTCTTCATAGTAAGAATAGAAATATTTTCCCTAACCACTCTTATTAGGGGTTGAAGTTAGACAACAGGAGTATTGTTTAACTGCATTGTACGTCTAACAATAGCTTACAAGAGCCAATATTAAAAACTAGGAAGTACCCGAATTTTTTATTTTTAAATTAACAATATTAATTAAAAAAAAATCTACAAATTCTTTTATGAAGTATTCAAGAAATATATTTTAAATTAAAATTCAATGAACATATTTGTAATTAATATTTAAAGATTGTATTGAAGTGAAAATTCTTTATAGAGGGTCCGAAAAAAACAAATTATCGAGCGTCATGATCAGCTACGGTGGGCTGTAAAGTATATTTTATATTATAATTTAGTATTGAATTTTCGAAAATTAAAATAATTTTATTTAAAATTTATTAAATAATTAAATTTCAAATAATTTTGATTAAAAAAAAATTTTAAAGAACCACAATAGATGCAATTTTTACGCGATATCTTCATAACGAAAGAAGTTTCACTTCATCCGCGTGTACTCGTAACATGCACTGGTTTTTTTAAAACCAGAGTATTCTAAAATCGTCTATGTTTACTATTTTTAAAATAGTTGATTAAGCTATGAAACTTGCAATTGCTTGTGTGGCTTTATTGACTGAATGTCACTACGTAAATATGTACATTGAGTATAGAAAGGATGTATTCGAACCCTTTTAAAGGTATCCAACGTTTAATATTAGCAAAATTGATTAAACAAATATTACTAATCATATCATCGATTAAGTATAAGATTATAATTAATTCTTTACTGCAGTTTTTAGAAGAGAGTAAAGTAATCATGTACACGAATACTGATAAAATACTCATACGAGACGAACTGTGGTAACTATAACGACTTTTTTTTTAATTTTTAATACTCCTGTATAATAGACTCCTCAAAATTTTTTGCACGAAGCCTTATGATTTTTAGCGCAGACACTGATAATTGTGTTGATAAAACTTTTAAAAATATAAACGCTGTCGAAAAAAATCCACTGTTGGTTAGTCCTGCTCTGTGTCAATGATATGTTAAGATAAATGAATGACTACGAAAAATGAATCACATATTCTTATTTTTTTTAAAACCAAAGTAAGCGGTTTGGGCTAACCTGTTATTTTTAAATAAATATTAGGTAGAAACCCGTCTGTCATTAATTGTTTTTAATAAATGCACCAGCATTTTGAAATAACTTTGTATGAATTATAATTTGTTTTGGAAAAATTTACATAAAACGTATACATACGGTTACATTAATGAATTCTATAAATAATAAAATGCATTTAATTTAAATTCATTATAAAACTATTTTGTACCCTACGATTATTAAACTTTCTACTGAATACTTAAGATCTTTGCTAAAAATATTTAATAAGTTTTGCTCTAATAAAAAAATGTTTAGTATAATTTATACAGGTATTGTAATTATAAAAAACACAATTAATATGTTGTGCTATTTTTGTATAAATATTATTTTATTTTTTTCAAAAATGTTTAATAAATAATTATCTAACACTTTAAATCGGCACTTTTATAAATGTATCGTACATTCAATGAGTATAGCTATTATATTTTTTAAAACAACAAATATAATGCCAGTGTTATAACTGTACATTTTTTGTTCAGCATTAAAAAAGCACTTTACTCATTTTATTTTTTTCTAAGGAAAGTTCTTGTTTGTTAGTACAAATGATGATTAATATTTAATTTTACATAACTCAATTTTATATATTAAAAGTAAAATTTATTTTTCAAAATATTTATTAAATGATAAAGTATTATTATATTTCCTTGCTTATTTTATACATTGTTATACGTTTTTTATTATTATTACCTTTAAATTACGATTTGTTACAGAATGATTTGTACAAATAAATAAGTATTTTATTCATTATAAAATTAAAGTCAAGTATGTCTTATAACAAAATATAACCGTAGAATATTGAATAACTGAAAGAAAAATACCCTAAGCATCGGTTCTGCCTTCTTCCGTTATTATAGGCTAAAACATCACCACCACCACTATTTGTTATCGATGGTGTTTATCAAATGCACCTCGGGGTTCTTAACTATACTTATGGGTAGTAAAAAGATGCCTTATGTATGATGTGTGAGCCGCTGTAGAGGACTGCGCAATGTACGAGAATCAAGTACTAAACATGTATAATGATATCGTGACCGGATCCAGCATAATGTCTCCCAACAGATAAATCTTTAATCCACCGCCGCTATACCTCTGTAGATACTTCATAGTATGCTATACTTCGCCCCTTGTTCAATACAGCAGGTCAATAGACTTGAGTGCTCTGCAGATTATTATTATACATTTTAGAATGGTGTTATTGTGCATAGGACTAAATTGCCTTATTAATAGAAAAACTGATAGTAATGCAATATTTTTCTAAGGAATCTATTTAATACTTTAAATTGTTTGACAAATTCTGATTGTTTATCTACAAAGTGATTAGTTTATCATAAAACACTCAAAACTCACAAAATAAATACAATATTAAAAAAAAATTTTGATTTCTTTTAGTAACATATAATTCTTGATTTATCAGCTAATAATTATTTTTTTAAATCACACCTTGTAACTTAAAGAGGCGTCAAATTTATTCTTTTAGATAGCAACATACATATTTAACTAACTTTTAAAGTAGAANCGTCAAATTTATTCTTTTAGATAGCAACATACATATTTAACTAACTTAAATAATCAAATTAAGAAAATAGCTGACGATAATCACTTTTAGACCAGTACTTTAGATGTTTTGGTAATTTTTAAACATAGGTGGGACAAAGCGTACAGCCTGAAAATGACTAACGATAAAAATAGCAGCACCTACTCCTCATTTCCAGTCATTATTTTAATTTTTTAATAACTTTTGAAATACTAGTCAAAAAGTGGTTATCGATCAGTTATTTTCTTTATTTGATTATTTTTTACTTTATTAGCTAGTTAAATATGTATGTTGCCATTAAAAAAAAAAATAAAGTTGACACCCCTATAAGTTATAAGAGATGATTCTAAAAAGTAATTGTTAACTGATAAATCAAAAATTGTTTTTCCAATATTGTATTTATTTTATGAGTAATCGAATGATTTATGATAAACCGATCACTCTGTATATTAATTCATTTTGATATCTATTCGACAAAAATATGAATTCTTCTACTTAATTCATTGTATATTTTCATTTGATTCGAGTAAACTAAAATTATTTATAAAGCTAGTTATTAATATAACAGAGGAGTTTGTTAAAATAAAATGTAATGCTTTATTAACTTTTTTGTAGAGGTCCAAAAATGTTATGGACGAATAAATCCTGGAAAAAATAATAATCTCTTTACTTTAATCTAAGTTAATATCACCCTATTTGTCGTACTTAATAACTTGGTAACGGATTTTTTTTTTATTGACGATTGTCCGATAGGTAAAAGGTTAACAAACTAAAGAAAACCTGTAAGATTCACTACTATTTATATGCCAATAAATGGATTATACGATTTGATACGATCCCTGTTACATGAATTTTTTTTGTTTATATCTCGTGAACAAATACCTTTTTAACGAGCCACAAAATGATTGACCAAAGACACGTGTAATTTTAATTAGATTTTCTCAATGGAAATTAAAATATAGGTTATGCGCATGGGTTACTTTAAAATATATAACCCTTTTCGGCAGCTCATTAACCCATAGATATTAAATCCAGTAGCACGTCTTTGATCTACCCGTCTTAACTTATTACCCACCACTTAGTTATACCATAAAGTAGTTATTACTATGATATTATCTACCTATAAATGTTAAATTACACAAAATGGTTATATTTTGTAATATCAAGGATTGGCTCTTAATCATAAGTAGTGGTAACTCGCACGTTTGTTATTTAAACGAATGAATAGAAAATAATTACTGACATAAGTCGTTCCTTATTAAAAATATAAATATTATTCTATTTTATAAAAAAAATAATGTATATGATGATGTAATTCAATATCAAATTTTAGTAAAAATTTGTTTATTTATTCGCAAACGAATGTCATATTGATTATTATTTAACTATGTATTTTATATAACCATAAATAATATGGGCCATGTATAAAATGAAAATATATTTTTTCAATATAAATATTTTAAGAATGTTCAATAATTTAGTGGTGTAATTTCAAAAAAATTCCACTGCAAACAGTAATCATTTTTTTCTTTTGTACGACCAAAAAAGTTTCTGGTTTCGTCAGAGATAGGGTAATTTGTTAATTTTTTTGCTTAATTATGTTTTCTGGGATGATTAATTTCTATATATATGTCTCTGAATTCAAAATTATGAGTTTATGATTCTATAATTATTTGATACTAATTTAATTATAGGTAAAATGGAATTAGATCTTCTGAAAATTCAAACAAAGCTGATGAAAAATTAATCTTAAGTTTCTAAATGTTTGTCGGATCCTTTATAATGAAAATATAAAAAAATGAGTATTTAGCGCACTAATACAGATAATATAACATAATACAGATAAAATAATACAATGGACGCTATTGATAATCAGACAAAGTCAATATACTGTTGTAGGTTACATTTTATAAATTAAATCAAGTCCATTATGTCCTTCTGTTAAATGAAAATATTACGGTTTAACAATACTTGCATTATGCGGTTATCTCAAAAAAATTTGGTATTGACTTCAAAATGGCATACACCCAAGGCTTAAACTAACTATGCTGTTGCAAGAAATAACAAAGAATAATTCATATACTAGTATCCGACACTTAATACTAAATTCAAACCTTATTTTTTCATATCATTGAAGTAGTATATAGAATCTGTACAATTCATAGGTATGAACCATTATAGAAATGATAGAGATATATGTAAAACCATATTTTGTTGTTGGTAGTACTTTATTATTATTGAGTTTTCGAGTATCTACGAAAGCATCTCTAACTATGCACTTTAGACAGCTCTCAAAATCGTATACTTATCCCTGTTAGTCACTTCTTTTACTATACTATATAGCAACACTCAGGCAAAATTTGTTGGTCGAGTTTACACTAATAATAAATCAACTTGATTTTTATTCAAATGCTTGTTCCAAATAAAGAAAGACCCATAACATTTACTTCAGTACAATTTGTCTACATAACACACTACAATGGCATTATAATATTTTTGCCTACAAATCCCCACTGGGTGACTTTACAAATGATTCCGGTTGAGCTACTTTCTAGCGAAAAATAATTGTGCACATACATCATGTGGTATACACATATGTTCAACAACTATGTATAAAAGACTGTCTACCCCCATAAGACTCATAAATCAATTGCGCGCATCTAGTACCTCACGCCCCCAATCATTTTCTTCATATATAAATAAACCACTTATACGTAAATTGCATTTACATAACATTTATACAATAATTGACACATGCAATAATAATAATAATAACTGTTCATTCTAATGTTATACTGTCTTTAAAAGTATTCCTAACGGTATAATATAATTACTGAAGTTTCGTATTTGCTTTTTTTTATTAACACTTTGATAAACTAAAAAATTTAAATAATAAAGATTCTATTGGATCAATTGTAGATGTTTTTTTTTTACTTTTTTAAAATTAAAATTAATTCTAAAAAAGTTATATATTCGGATTACAAAAATTATTAGGTAGTGCCAACAAATTTGAATCAAATTGTTCAATTATAAAAATATATTACGTCATAATTTAACTACGTATAATATCAATACTTATAATTAGGTAATATATTAATATTGTATCTAATTGATTTTTGTTTTTACAGTGACATAATGGCATCCAAAACCATAATGCCGTTGATCGCATTGTCGGCGATAGTCGCACTAGTCAACTCTGCTCCTCCGCCATTCGTGAGTACCTACGTAATATTACTCAAATCGTTTAGAAAGCAATAAAATTAAAAAAACTACGTTGGTAAAATATAAGTTCACCACAGGGGAATCTCATTTAAATTTTAATTGCCTCGACGGCGGCTAATAACAATTGTTATTATTATAAACCGACGTGTACAGTTTGTCACGTTTCACAACTGCTGAGGTCTAACCTCTTCTGATTATCTTCCACTTATTTTTTACGAATACAATTAATCATATTTGGAAATAAAATTCAGATCTTCCGCTACCGTGGCAGTGTACACATCAGACCTACACAAAAGTTGGAACAGGTTTTCTAATTATAAGGTGCCCGTCCACTTACCTATGGTTCAATATATGTTCATACCGAGGCGATGCTAAAACCATTTGGGTCATGCCGAAACGTTGACGGGTTCAAACGCTGAACCCTTCATCATAATAACATTATGACGTGATAGCTATGTTTCCTGTGATCGGATCGCTGTGATGTTTTTTTTTTATTTTTTGGAATGCACTTAAAATATTACAGTGAACGCCGTCGGGTGTGAACTTGACACTATTGAATTCGAGCGGTTGATCATAAGATTGTTCTTGCGTATTTTTTATGATTACAGATTACCATAATTTTGTAAAGCAATAAACATAAAGCATAATTAAACGTGACAAATTTGATGGCCCGTATGACGATTAGTGTAAATATATGCACGATAAATAGTCGCATTACACTATATTTATTAATTTTCGGTATTTTTGAAAATGAAATTTAAATTTTTAAGTGCTCCGACAGACTTTACCGGTTACTGAGCAGTAGATATCAAGATATCTACTTCTTATGATGACTTATGATTTATAAGCAATGCTGAAAATATAAGAAAATAAAAATTATTTTGATTTTATTGTCCAATTCACCGATTTTTCTTGTTTGATGCACTATTAATCTGTATAAGAGTATGTATATATACAGAGTTAACTATGCCTCATGCAATATTTGTTGTTAATAAAAAAATTGTTAAAATTATTTTACTTATTAGAGACAAATAGTAAAAAAAGTACTTTTAAGGTTATCCAAAACTATACAAAAAATAATTAAAAAAAAAAATTAATGCAAAATATTTAATAGATCAAAAGCTATAAGATTTATCAAAACATAGTGAACTTACACTTAAAAATAAGCTAGCATACTTTTGCCATATATAAAATTTTTTTTTTTTTTTTAATCAATTATAAATAATCCATGATGGTATATATTTTTGATTAATTTTTATTTTACTCGTCTTGTATACTTTATCACGTGTCTAATTCGTTTTTCACATTTTAATTTCTTAATTTTTTTTTCAACCTAACCTTAATTTAAACTCATTAATTTTAATTGCTTCTACATATATATATATATATATATTTTTTTTTTTTTACTGTAGACATGTACACTTTCCTCCTCAGTTTCAAACAAATATATTACTAAGTATTTAATATTTAAACTTAATTTTATGTACGACAAAACGCTTCTATTATTTTGGTATCGTCAAAAATAAAACAAAAATTATAGCAGCGGATGTTAAATAATTTATGTAAGACACTATAAGCGGTGGTTAAAAAAATATAATTTCAAAAACAAGGTAGGGCGACGAACTACTGAATATTTCTTTTCTACAACGTAATAACAATTAAAAGAACATAATTTTCGGCTCAAATATTTAATTATGTGGTAATATATTTCCTTATTTTGATCCTTGAAAATTCAAGGATAGGCCCAAAAGCGTACAATTTATACCACTCATGGTATAAATAAATGATTTGGGTAACCTATTAATTAGGTATAAAAAAAATTTGACACTCTAAAAAATATGTATTTATACATATGGATAAGTTATATACATCATATTTAATGTTGCAAATGTATTGATACCCTATTTCAATGGTAACCTGGCATTAAATAGGTAGCTAGAAAATAATGTTATTATTTGATTATTTTCAGTGGTGGTCAAAGGGATAGGGGGGTGATATTTGTATTGAAATACCCTTTTTGAAAAATTTGTACAATTTTCTTTACGTATATTTTACACTTTGGAAACTTTTTAAAGAGTGATTCATTTATCACTAGTCATTCGATTTTTCTTTAAATAATAATTATATAATAACAATTAATCACTTGATGTTAATATAAGTTTAAAACTAAAAAATATTAAAAATAATAAACTCAAAAAACCACATAAAATACTAAAAAAAAAAAAAAATCGCATGTATGAATTTTGTTACCATAATCAATCAGCGCTAAACACATACTGTCACCCTGACCGAAAAATACTTATATAGTAATATTATTACCTATTCGATTGTCACGTTTTGCCAGTTTCACAAATTTAATAATGAATTTTGCACCGGGCCTAGATTAATTAAATTAATTTTATGTTTAAACATCTCTATCTTACTTATAGATTGTAATTGTTTACGTTTTTAATTAGTTTGATGGTCTTAATTAAATGATTATGTGTCAATAAATATGCAGTCATAGGACATTTTTCAAATTCTTGATTCTTAATATTTCTGAAATTTTCTTTAAAACTAACCTTTATATTATTTTTGTTTCTCATATATAGCAGTTATCACAACATTCACATTGTATTTTATGATTATCCGATTTCCCCCTCTTCTAGTTTACATTTAGGGTTACCTAAAAATCTCTTAAATGTTACTAAAGTAATTCCGTAATTTTTAAAAATTCTAGCTAGCTAACTCGAAATTCGGATAATTTGAAAAAAAAAAGCTAACTCAGATAATATAAAACAGATATAGGGGCGCAACTTCCATACTGATTTTGACTAAAAAGATTTTTATCCCTCTCATTGGAAAATCATTGGATCGCCACTAATTGTTGTATTTTACTTAACACAACGAGTAAATTCGTGTTTTATAGACTATAATATATATTCATCGTTTTAATTAAGATGATAATCAATCATTTTGGTTTAAAACAAATGTTATGCTTAACAATTAATTTTTTTTTATTTAAGTGATTACAAAATCATCACTGTTTATTTAATTGCTTCAATACATTTGCTTCTTTAAATAAAATATGTACAAAAAATTCTTTATACTTTCTTAAACTTGTATAGTAAATTATTAATGTTTAAATTTTCCTCCGAGGCTTTAAATTTGTAGTAATGATGTTCTTTGAACGTCTGGATACATATAAGAACAGAATAGGGATTAACTCTGAGCAGATATTTTCTAAGAAAAATAAAATACTTTTGCTTTATATATTAAAGATAGGGTAACTTAAATATTAATAGATTATGAGTAAAATAAACATTACGACAATTAGGTTGAGTGGGAATCTGTAATTGATATTAGGATTATATTTTCTTAGTATACCTCAATTATTTTTTTATCATATAATCAAATCTGTGCTAGTATTTTAGTTCGAACTAAAAAACTGTATAATTACTTATGTTGACAGCTAGAGAGAAAAGCTGTGGTAGTACTCAAGGGACCTGGTCAAGTTGCTGGTAACGTTACGTTCACGCAATCAAATCGAGGCGGTCCGGTTACTGTGACCGGAATGGTTTCCGGTTTGACTGAAGGAACTCACGGATTCCATGTGCACGAAAAAGGAGACATAACCAACGGATGCATATCTACTGGATCGCATTTCAACCCACAAGGGGTGAGTACTACTAACCATTTGTTTTTCGTAATCAATTAACGTTAAAAGTAACGTCATTAATCATTTCATCATTATTACCAAGTTATATAACATATTTTTTATGGGTTTCACTGTCGATCAATCGAGTGTTCATTATAACTATAATATATAATTGCATATATAATTATAGTAACTTATGTCAAAAAATTTTGTTTGTTTAATGAAACTAATAATATTACATCAATACTGCAATGATCTATATAACTTTCAAATGAATAACTTTCAATGAACTTAGTTTATAATAGAGTTTAAAACCTTTCACATTTCCATAATCTTAGAGCGATGATAAATAATATTTCCAACTTATTATTCAGTTTGTGACAATTCATAAGATTTTGCTAATCTGGTCTTATTTGATATCATTTAAATGTCCGAATAATCTTCCAAAATCATTATATGATTACAACGTGTAAAGTATAATTCATTATTTTTACAGTCAGTATAATATTTTCTGGTAGTTTGTTCTTATAAAAATAGAAGTATATATTATACTTTTTAAATATTTCTAATACGTAATTAATTAAACCTGTTCATGGCGTTCTATGACTCATAGTTTTCACACATAGTCACCGCTCGAATAATTCAGGTTGAAAATTATTTAGATATTTAACGATATTTGCGCAAATAAACCTAAAATAATTCGCTATTTCTTCTCGCTTTTTGATTATATTTCAATAAATAAAATATATAATGTTTACATAAACTATACGACTCGGTTGTAAAACGTTTAACTTATTCCCGACAACCCATAAAAAATATATTTTCATTACAAATTTTACGATATTCTTACTTAATACGCATCACATATTCATTACTCATAAATATGTAGAAAACTATAAATTTAATGTCTTGAAAATATGCGTCATTGTAATATTTTGCAAAATGTTTTATACATCAACAATGTATAATAACTGCAACTAAAAGAGTCGAATGCGATGATGATCTACGCTTCATCTAAAAACTTATTATTCAATACATGACATTACTTTACTATCACCGGAAAACGGTTAATTAGCATAAAATTTTAAAAACCTATTAATGATTAAATTATTATATATATTATTTTTTGATTTAAATTACTTTAAACAAAAATTTTGAATCTTATGCATGTTTGAACACTTATCAAGAAAAACTCGTACACAGTAAAGACTCTTCAAACTACGTTAAAATCTTATTTCTATAGTTAATTTGTACAAAGTATAAACTAAAATAAAATTAGAAATATTAAAAGTAAAAATTATAAAAAAACTCAACTCGGTAGAGATACAGTATAGTTGAAACAAGTATAGCTGATATCCGAGAGTGATTAAAATTTCTATCATAAAAAACACTCGAAGCAAATTTGTAGATGTTTCATGTTTAGAAGGAATTGTTGGATTATTCTAAAAGCAACTCTTTTTTCTTAACTATATCCTGGTTACTAGTTTTATGATTTAGTATAAAACATGAAAAATACATATTATAAAAAATAAATTTAGTCTGAACTTGTAATTGAATATATTGTATTGTAATTTTCATGGAGAAATGACAAACAATTAATTATAAACTAGCTATAATTTCGTCGCTTCCTCCATAATAATCGTAAAGCAAAACTGTAAGAATGGATTTATCAAAAAATATTTAATTCAAACATTTGTGAGTTAATTATTATTCCCGTCATAAAATTGAAATTTCAATTTATCATAAGCCATTGATGGCTAGAACAATTTTTTTGGTAAGGCTACCCTCCTCTTTTTAATATACATTCTGTGTGTGAGCTTACAAGCTGCAAAAATCTTCCCTGAAAATTTTTATAATTAATACTTAAATCTTATTTATTATTATTATTATGTTTTCATTTAATCTAAAATTTAATTATAAATAGCTTGCGAATTCCCCCCAACAAAAGAACAATCTAATAACTGAAAAACTACGTGATTTCACAAAAAAAAACTTCGATTTTGTCATCACAGGCTTTTTCGTGCGTGACTGGCAGTTGCACAATGTACATTCGTAAAACATTAATCACAGAGTCTTTTTCCTATAGACTTTTTTTATTTGACAAAAGGATTTTCTCGTACTCATCTAAACCCGGAGAGGAAAAAACATAGCGCTCACAACATCCAAATAACAAAATAAAAAACTTCCTTTTCCTAACATGACATATAATACTTTTAACACTCAACGGATATGAAATGATGTTACGCATATGAGGGTGACAAGGAAGTTGACAGAGTTCAATACATAGTATTATGTGGTTATGTTCTAAAGCACTTGATCTAGACAAAAAAGCAAAAGCAGCGCGTGGGAAGTGTCCAGTGTATAGAATTATATGAATACTTAACTAGCCATTGTTTGTCAATACACCATACTGACAGGCAACTTTTCTTTTTTGTCATTTCCACAATGCCAACGATTTGAATTGTACGTGTCAACGTGCATGCTGATCGAGTTGTTCACGGTTTTCCCGATACATTCATCGTTGCATTACATATACATGTACTAAATAAGAATAGTGACTACCGCAATGGTCAATAATGAAAACAAATTGAAAACCGATTGTTGAGGGCGTGGGAAAATTATGCACTGCCCGCACATTGTACTACATCGAATCCAAAATTCATTCCGTATCCTTCGCCTTGTTTAGATTACTTAAAATACGGACAATAGCTTAGGGCGCTCGTGCCTAAACTCGAAATAGAAGTGAACTAATAGTTTTCTTTGTAAACAAAACAGTATCATAATAAATGGTATTTATTAAACATGCAAATAGCAACAGCATATTGCTGCTGTATCAAAAATTTTGAATTTGAAAATCCACATGCCAATTAAATAAAATTATTCATAAAACCACTTATCTTAATATTAATTGAATACGAACGTAATTTGAAAAAAATAAGCCGTCCAAATTCGTTTAACTTTTATATTTTAAGGAGGGGAAAGTAAAAATTTTAACTAAAAATATATATTACACTCAGGCACGTAGCCAGAAAATGTTTATTGGAGGGGCCAACAATTTTGGGCCCTTGTATCATTTTCCATAATTTGTTTCCCATGAAAAGCTTGTGGGGGGGCTCCCTCCACTCGTCCTTAAATAGTACCCCATAATATGAATCTTACAAGTTCAAAATTTTACCATTGGTTGGTTAAATACAAATTGTTTTCGTATAAAGTATACTAATTATTACAGTATTATAAAAAATGGATAGTACCTATAATTAAAAAAAATAAAAAATACTTACATCTTTACTATCGGGATGAATTTTTCATGTTGTGAAAAATAAATAAAATAATGATGTGAACATAAACTGATTTGATTTGTCAACTTTTAAGCTATTAAGAAAAAATAATTTATACCTAAATACTAATAACAAATAAGTTATAAATAATTTTTAAAATAATTATAATTTATAAACAATTAAAAATTTATTTAAAAAAAAACCCAGCACAGGGGGGTCGCGGCACAGTGGTGACGTGGCATAGTTGGATCAAGTATAATGATATCTGACAGTGATTAAAATCACTAT